>NC_133527.1:15576174-15879274 GCF_048544455.1 Silene latifolia | reverse complement strand
TTGCCTGATCCACAGAGCTTCCTTAGAAGCTTCTGATGCTGCAATGTACTCAGCCTCCGTTGTAGAATCCGCAGTTACAGCTTCCTTGAAGCTTTTCCAGCTTACGGCACCACCATTGAGCATGAAAACAAAACCAGCTTGTGATTTTATGTCATCTCTATCTGTTTGAAAACTTGAGTCCGTGTATCCATTAACACGCAGCTCAGTGTCTCCTCCAAACACTAGGATAGAATCCTTAGTTCTTCTCAAGTACTTAAGGATGTTCTTGACGGCTATCCAGTGACTCTCTCCTGGATTTCCTTGATATCTACTCGTCATGCTCAAAGCATACGAGACATAAGGACGTGTGCATATCATGGCATACATGATTGATCCAACAGCGGAAGCATAAGGGATCGTCTTCATGGGTTCAACATCATGGGGTTCGGAGGGAGATTGAGTCTTGCTCAATATCGTCCCGGTTACCATAGGTACCAATCCCCTTTTGGATTTGTCCATGCTGAACCGTCGAAGAATGTTATCAACATAAGACTCTTGACTTAGTGCCAATATCCTCTTGGATCTATCTCTATGGATCCGGATACCTAATATGCGTTGTGCTTCTCCTAAATCCTTCATTTGGAAGTGGTTACCTAACCACTTCTTAACAGAAGACAACATCGGAATATCATTTCCAATGAGTAGTATGTCACCGACATACAAAATTAGGAACACAACATTGCTCCCACTAAATTTCATGTATAAACATGGTTCCTCAACACTTCGAGTGAAACCATTTTCCTTTATAACATGATTGAATCGATGATTCCAACTTCTAGATGCTTGCATAAGACCATAAATGGATCTCTTAAGCTTGCATACTTTGTTAGGATTTTTAGAATCAACAAAACCTTCGGGTTGTATCATGTAAACCTCCTCTTCTAAATGCCCATTTAGAAAAGCGGTTTTGACATCCATTTGCCATATTTCATAATCATGAAATGCGGCAATCGCTAACAAAATCCGTATGGATCTTAGCATGGCTACGGGGGCGAAGGTCTCATCATAATGGAGACCTTGGACTTGGGTAAATCCTTTTGCCACTAGCCTATCTTTGTAGACATCGTCATGTCCTTCTATGCCATTCTTGACTTTGAATATCCATTTGCATTGAAGGGGTCTTGCCCCTTTAGGCAAATCTACCAAGTCCCAAACTTGGTTTTCATGCATAGAATCCATTTCGGAATTCATGGCTTCAAGCCATAAGGAGGAATTTGGACTAGAGATTGCAGTCTTGTAGGTTGCGGGCTCGTCACTTTCTATAAGCAACACATCGAGTGTTCCATCTTCTTTGATAAGTCCCACATATCGATCGGGATGGCGTATCACACGACTCGTTCTTCTTAGTGGAGGAGAGACAACCGTGTTAGACGACGAAGGAACATCTTCTTGCGTCTCTATCTCGGTTTGTGGCTCTTGAACTTCATCAAGTTCAAAATTTCTCCCACTCTGTCTCTTATAAATAAATTCTCTTTCTAAGAAGACAGGCTTGTAAGACACAAACACTTTGTTTTCTTGAGGTTTGTAGAAGTAGTAACCTCGTGAGGTTAAGGGGTAACCTACAAAGATGCACTTTTCGGATCTTGGGGCAAGCTTGTTGTCGCTCTTAGACTTGACGTAAGCATCGCATCCCCAAATCTTCATATAGGATATATTGGTAATCCTTCCCGTCCACATCTCACATGGAGTCTTTTCGGTGGATTTTGTGGGACTATTGTTCAAAGATCTAATTGCGGTTTGAATCGCAAATCCTCAAAACGAGTTCGGTAACTCGGTTTGACTCATCATTGATCGAACCATATCAAGTAAGGTTCGATTTCTCCTTTCGGCAACACCATTGAGTTGTGGTGTTCCGGGTGGAGTAAGTTGTAATATTATAAGTGCTTGCAGAAGCATTAAGGAAGTAAAGCAAAGTGTTGTATGATTTCCAACAATAACCGATTTGCATGCAAACAACCTTGTGCTCTTGATTAGTGACGTATTTGGGTCCTGGAATCATTTATAATAGTTGGGTAGAGGTCACTATATAAATGTTCATATCTTGTTTAATTTATTTACAAGTATGATTTAAAAGACAAATGTTAATATTTCCTTTCCTCCCTACTTGTAGTGCATTACAATGAATCCATCAAATGCTACCGCACCAATAACTATTGAGTCATACCACAATGTTTTTGACGACGTTTGCTCCAACAATGATTTCGACACTACTAGAGAACTTCATTTTGGGATAGGTTCGGATGGAAACCTTAACTTCATCACCTCTTCTAAACCACCTACTACTACTAGATCTCGTGTGAGCCCGTCTCAGGAAGACTACCTCATACGATCTATAGGATCTTTGTCTCTGGAAGATAAAGATGCCAAAACTAGTGGGAGCTCAAGCAATCAAGTTCTTGCTTCCAAGGGCAAAAAGTTCAAGAAGAAGGGAAAGAAAATCAAAAACTTCAAGCAAGTTAATGATGAGTGCCATTATTGCAATGGCATGGGACATTGGCTTAGGAATTGTTCCGTATATTTGCGAAATATAAGGGAAGGAATCATCACTCCAAAAGGTAAAATTCCTAAAGAAATTTATGTTATTGATATAAATTATACTTCCACTATGACATGGGTACTAGATACCGGTTGTGGTTCTCACCTTTGTAATCATTTACAGGGTTTAAGAGATGTGGAGAGGCTTAGCAAGGGAGATGTGGATCTACGCCTTGGAAATGGAGCTCGAGTAGCGGCCAAATCCAAAGGAACTTATGTTCTAGCTTTGCCTAATGGATTTGAGTTGTATTTACATAATTGTTTTTATGTGCCTACACTCTCTAAAAACATTATTTCAATCGCTATCCTAGACATAGACGGTTTTTGTTTTGTCATTAAGAACAATCGTTGTACTATTTCAAGGAACGACTTGGTTATAGGCCAAGCTTCCTCTATCAATGGCATTTACATTTTAGAGACCTCAAATCCGACTAATGATATTTATAACATTCAATCAAAGAAACTCAAATCTAGTGACCCAAGTGAAGCATTCATTTGGCATTGTCGATTAGGTCACATAAACGAGAATCGCATCAAAAGATTAATTTCGACTAATGTGATTACACCATTTGATTATCAATCATATGGTACATGCGAATATTGCCTACTTGGCAAAATGACACGTAATCCTTTTAGTGGTAAAGGGACACGAGCTAGTGAACTATTGGGACTCATACACACCGATGTATGTGGACCAATGAGTATCACCGCTCGTGGTAATTATGACTACTTTATAATGACTTGAGTAGATATGGGTATATCTATTTAATGAAGCATAAGAGTGAAGCGTTTGAGAAATTCAAGGAATTTCAAAACGAAGTAGAGAACCAATTGAACAAAAGGATTAAGGCACTACGATCCGACCGTGGTGGAGAATACCTTAGCCTTGAATTTGATTCACACTTGAAAGGTCGTGGTATTATATCACAACTTACTCCACCCAGAACACCACAACTCAATGGTGTTGCCGAAAGGAGAAATCGAACCTTACTTGATATGGTTCGATCAATGATGAGTCAAACCGAGTTACCGAACTCGTTTTGGGGATTTGCGATTCAAACCGCAATTAGATCTTTGAACAATAGTCCCACAAAGTCCACCGAAAAGACTCCATGTGAGATGTGGACGTGAAGGATTCCCAATATATCCTATATGAAGATTTGGGGATGCGATGCTTACGTCAAGTCTAAGAGCGACAACAAGCTTGCCCCAAGATCCGAAAAGTGCATCTTTGTAGGTTACCCCTTAACCTCACAAGGTTACTACTTCTACAAACCTCAAGAAAACAAAGTGTTTGTGTCTTGCGAGGCTGTCTTCTTAAAAAGAGAATTTATTTCTAAGAGACAGAGTGGGAGAAATTTTGAACTTGATGAAGTTCAAGAGCCACAAACCGAGATAGAGACGCAAGAAGATATTCCTTCGTCGTCTAACACGGTTGTCTCTCCTCCACTAAGAAGAACGAGTCGTGTTATACGCCATCCCGATCGATATGTGGGACTTATCGAAGAAGATGGAACGCTCGATGTGTTGCTTATAGAAAGTGACGAGCCCGCGACCTACAAGACTGCAATCTCTAGTCCAAATTCCTCCTTATGGCTTGAAGCCATGAAGTCCGAAATGGATTCTATGCATGAAAACCAAGTTTGGGACTTGGTAGATTTGCCTAAAGGGGCAAGACCCCTTTAATGAAAATGGATATTCAAAGTCAAGAATGGCATAGAAGGACATGACGATGTCTAGAAAGCTAGGCTAGTGGCAAAAGGATTTACCCAAGACCAAGGTCTCCATTATGATGAGACCTTCGCCCCCGTAGCCATGCTAAGATCCATACGGATTTTGTTAGCGATTGCCGTATTTCATGATTATGAAATATGGCAAATGGATGTCAAAACCGCTTTTCTAAATGGGCATTTAGAAGAGGAGGTGTACATGATACAACCCGAAGGTTTTGTTGATTCTAAAAATCCTAACAAAGTATGCAAGCTTAAGAGATCCATTTATGGTCTTAAGCAAGCATCTAGAAGTTGGAATCATCGATTCAATCATGTTATAAAGGAAAATGGTTTCACTCGAAGTGTTGAGGAACCATGTTTATACATGAAATTTAGTGGGAGCAATGTTGTGTTCCTAATTTTGTATGTCGATGACATACTACTCATTGGAAATGATATTCCGATGTTGTCTTCTGTTAAGAAGTGGTTAGGTAACCACTTCCAAATGAAGGATTTAGGAGAAGAACAACGCATATTAGGTATCCGGATCCATAGAGATAGATCCAAGAGGATATTGGCACTAAGTCAAGAGTCTTATGTTGATAAAATTCTTCGACGGTTCAGCATGGACAAATCCAAAAGGGGATTGGTACCTATGGTAACCGGGACTATATTGAGCAAGACTCAATCTCCCTCCGAACCCCATGATGTTGAACGCATGAAGACAATCCCTTATGCTTCCGCTATTGGATCAATCATGTATGCCATGATATGCACACGTCCTGATGTCTCGTATGCTTTGACATGACAAGTAGATATCGAGGAAATCCAGGAGAGAGTCACTGGATAGCCATCAAGAACATCCTTAAGTACTTGAGAAGAACTAAGGATTCTATCCTAGTGTTTGGAGGAGACACTGAGCTGCGTGTTAATGGATACACGGACTCAAGTTTTCAAATAGATAGAGATGACATGAAATCACAAGTTGGTTTTGTTTTCATGCTCAATGGTGGTGCCGTAAGCTGAAGAAGCTTCAAGGAAGCTGTACCGCGGATTCTACAACGGAGGCTGAGTACATTGCAGCATTAGAAGCTGCTAAGGAAGCTGTGTGGATGAGGCAATTCACGGAAGGTCTAAAAGTAGTACCTACCGCCAATGATCCCATCACTCTCTATTGTGATAATAGTGGAACGATCTTCCAAGCTAAGGAGCCGAAGTCTAGTAATAGATCTAGACATGTACTTAGAAAATATCATGTAATAAGAGATTTCATTGAAAGAAAGGAAATTGCGATTTGTAAGGTTGGGACGGATGACAACATAGCCGATCCGCTCACCAAGCCTTTATCGCAGGCTAAATGATACCCGTCGTTGTGAGTACCAAAGATAAAATTTATAATCTCTTATTAAGACTAACCTAGGCTAGTGGTAACAAGGTCGAACCACAAGGAGGCAGTTGTAAACTTTAGTTGATTTATATTCGGTCTAAGGTAACTAATGTGGGGGTTGATTTGAATTGGTCTGAGACTAAGACAGTAAACTAAAATAACGATTTAAACAGATAAAATAAAGGGTACTAGGATGATCGGTTCATTATAGCTTCTACGGCAAAGAAACTAAGTCGGTCTAATCAAACACGGTAAGGCGGGAAATAAGAGGTCTTCTCGGTCCACTCCTAACAAATAGCATCTCTCGATCTCGCTATAGGTCCCAAATGTCACTAATACTAACTTTCGTCCTGAAAAGTGACTAATGGTCTAAACTATACCTATCTTTCGATCTTAGCACAGTTTAGTCGATTTAATTGACGGTCAAATAACTTTCCCTATCTTTCGATCTAATGGGTCGGTCACAAAATAGGTATCTAACTGGCCGCATGCATTCGATTTGTTAAATACAAGATTAAGAACAATTAAAACGAAGGATAACCTTACAAGGTCAGTCGATCGACCAACAATGTCAGTCGATCGACGACACGCACGGTTCATCCGTGTTCAATCTAGTGCCGCCTATGCTACAATTCCCCTACATCCTAGCACTATAGATTTAGCTACTCATGCTAAGGGTAGAAACAATAACATAAACGATAAAACTAGCTACTGAATTCATGCTTAAAACAGGAAAGGAAGCAATTAACATGCAATAATAAAGATGGTTTCGGGAATCTACTAGCAATTCTAATCTATTAGCAAAATAAATGAACTAAAAGTAAACAGGAAGAATACCGAATTGCAGGGGAAAGATTAATTATTAAGAACCGAAATTCTGATGCTCACAATAATCCCAAACCCTAACTATTCGATAACGAACTTGAATGAAAACTTAAGGCTAAAACTCGATGTAAAACACTGAATAAAAGACTTGATAATAAACTGATGATCTAGGTTACGTTATATAGGAAATATACGTAACATCTTATTCCAAAACCTAAACACAATGGGCTTTAAGTTCCTCGATCTTTTAATTCTCGTCTGAAGCAGCGATGTGGTCGATCGACTAAGCAGGGAGGTCGATAGACTGGATCTCAGCAACAGTAGCTTCTGGATCCCGATAGTTGGTCGATCGACTGATGGGTCTAGTCGATCGACTGCTTGAACTGCTAATTGACTTCTTTAAACTCGTGGACTCGTCTTTTGGGCCTTGGATTGCGCACCAAGCTCGTTCCTTAAACAATTCCTTTACGTCATTTGCAATGCAGATTACTCGGGGACGGATTTGGCTTGATTTCCCGCTGAATTCTTCACATTTCTGCAATAACGTACAAAATATGGAAGTAGACAGAAATAGGGAGAAATGTAGCATAAACTACACAAATGAGCTCTGAAATGCGTGTAAAAAGAGACGTAAAACATCATATAAATGACACGCATCAAACTTCCCCAAACCAAACCCTTGCTTGTCCCCAAGCAAGAACTAGACTCGATCTAATGACCTAATGGAACGAGTTCAATCTCAGAGCGAAATGCAAACTGTAAGGCCTAAACCAATTTAATGCACAACCAACAATCAATTAGTAATGTGAATCATGCAAACGAATTATGAAGTCATTAAAAACATGCTGAACCGTTGACTATAGAGACTTATCAGATTGGACTCTCGCGGGTCACTCAAATCACTCAATAAGCGCAGGTGATATATGTGTAAGATAGAAAGAATTAATTTTGTAGTGACTCTCACCTAACTGCGACCTATGAAAACATGCCAGCAATAAATTATGAAGATGACCTCTATGACCGTACATATGCATTCCAACCAAATAGATGACCAATGACACATGCCGAGGTAAATATGGGATATGTGAGGTATGGGTAAGAAGGGGCAAAACATTTTATGGTAAAGTGGGGGTACAGGTGATCAAGCTAGTACCAGAACGAAACCAAAGGACAACATCCAACTTCTTGCTCATAGGCAAACAACACGGTGCTATAGCAAGCACAAACTCACAAACTCCAAGTATAAAGGTAATCAATAAACTCCCCATAGAATATGAATGAAACATGGGAGCAAAAATCGCCAAAAGATAAGGATTAAATCATGCGAATTGATTTTTTTCTTTTCGAATCGCAGTCGATCGACCATATGGAGCAGTCGATCGACTGATATGAACAGTACAGAACACTCTTTTTCTTTCTTTTTCGAATCTTTTTTCATTTTTTTTTCTTTTGTTTCTTTCTTTCCTTTTTTCCATTTTCCCAACAACATCTCAATCGAGCAAACACCACCAAAAACGAAGTAACAATCCCAAAACGCAGACTACTAGCTTGACAAGGGACAGGCTAAATGTAGGATGTAGTAATGGGACAAAAAGGGGTATTTTTGGCAGTGTGAAGCTTATGGGTAAAATGAGAAAAGGAAACCTCTTCCACATGTGTCAACTAACCACAAACCGAATGCATACAGGTATTAAGTAGATCAAATTCATAATTATGCAAATTAAGGAAACATGTCTCATAAGGAGTACTACTCACATTCCTAGATAAACTGGTCATGAATGTCACCAGTTATAGGCTCTAAAACTCAGAAATATGATGTAGCTTGCCAATTTTCTAAGTCAAGTCTCAAGATTCAGCGAGTAAATTAACGAAAACTCGTAGATATGCACTTATATGATTCTACTAATAACATGATGATAAGCAAGGCTCAGGCAAAACAGGTGCAAAGGCAAAATCATCATAGAAATACTACCGTTCCGACTCGACCTATATGCTAAAATAAACGTGCATTTTATGAAATTTTTGCAATTTTTTTTTTTTTGAATTTGAATTTTGTATGTATATATGAATAAAGAAACAACAATGCAAAACATAATATAAACGTGAATGCAAACATATGATATGCGACGCAAAACCCTTCCCCAAACCAAATCGCACAATGTCCCCATTGTGCAAAATCATATAGTGAAGAAAAGAGAAATGGGAATGTTGCGAGAAAATAAATAAGCAAGACATAAAGGAAAGAAATCAGGAACTCACAAGACTTTGAGCGCAGCAAAGGAAACCTCCCCAAACCAGCGTTAGCTAAGAGGTTTCAGTAGCCAGCAGTGCTACCAATAAGTACCTGAAAAGACAATTAAAAACCACGCATAAGACCGAAGAAAACAATTTTGAAACGTAAAAATGGTGCACAAATGAGACAAATAGAAGAAATAGATAATTCGACGGAAAATAGAGTGGAGTAGAAGACTCCCTTAGGTCCGCATATCGACCAAACACAGCAGGGGAGAGGTCGTGAATGAATATAGCAGCATCAGTGGTCGATCGACCATGTAGATCAGTCGATCGACTAGGTGGGCGTGAACAGTAGCTCCTGTAAACCTGCAATTCAGTCGATCGACTAATGGTGCCAGTCGATCGACTGAAAACACTACTGCATCGTCTTATTTCTTCGTAATTGCTCAATGATTTGAGCTAACAAGCTCTAAATACCTGCAAATGCACAATAATACGCGCCCAAAATTGCGCAAAACCCATGGCAAAGTCTAAAGTCCATAAAAATCCTAAACAAAACGAAATAAAGGCGAAGTTTTCGCGCACACAAAAGCAATAAAATGTCTTAACAAAATTAAAATGAAGTTTATAACGCACTTGATCAACTTAATTGTTGATCAAGAAGGACCACGGTATGGCCCACTTCGTCGGCTTCTGGCTACTAGAGGTAGCCTCATAGGTGCTCATGTTATCAGTTGCACCCTTCTTAGCTTCGACAGTCGGAGAACTCAGATGATCATCTTCGTCATCTCCCCAATCAAGGACTTCCTTGGGATCATCGGAATCCAAATCAGGCCATCTCACCTTGGCTGACTCATCTTCCACTTCCTCATCGGTCCCATAGCTTAGGCATCCAAGACCTCCTCTTTGAATGATAGGCTTTGTGGCAGCTGGAGCATCCAACGACTCATCCTTCCCCAAACCAGCTCCTGCATTATCTAAAACAACAAATTCTTCCTCCTTCTTGCTCCCAATCCGGGGCGGAGGGGTTAACACAGCAGTAGTAATAGGGACAGTCGATTCAGGAAGCACAAAGTACGATCTCTTTTCAGAGACCGTATTACAAGTAACAGGCCACATGGCGTCCTTCTTTTTAGCCGGCTGGGCAAAGACGATAGAATGTTTCCCAACTTTGAAGGTCAAGGTTCCTAAACCGACGTCAATAACTGCACCAGCAGTGTGCAGAAACGGCCTACCTAAGATGATCGGTATATGGTCATCCTCAGGCATGTCAAGGACAACAAAGTCAACAGGGAAGAAAAACTTCCCTATTTGGACGGGTATGTCCTCTAGGACTCCTATGGGCTCGACTGCAGATCGGTCAGCCATCTGGACTGTCATTTCAGTAATAGCAAACCTGGTCAGTTTAAGCTTCCTAGCTAGACTCAAGGGCATGACGCTTATGCTAGCTCCTAAGTCACATAATGCCTTTTCGATAGAAAAGGTACCTATGCTACAAGGGACGGAAAAACTGCCCGGGTCTTCTAACTTATGGGGCGCAGTGTGAGACAAGTAGGAGCAAGACTCTTTAGTTAACGCAACAGTGTGAACATGCTCAAGCGATTTTTTCTTTGACAATAACTGTTTCATAAACTTAGTGTATGCTGGCACTTGGTTAACTAACTCAAGGAAGGGTACCTGAACATTCAAGCTACGAATAACTTTCTCAAATTTACTAAAAGATACATGTTCCTTCGTCGGCACGAGTCTCTCCGGATATGGGGCTGTAAGGAGTACCTTAGCCCTCTCCTCTAAATCGCGTGTGCCGGTATCCTTGGACTTAGGCTGAAAGTCCGTTACCTTCTCCTTGTTGAAGCTAGACCCCTCCTCAGACCGTCTCAAATAAGAACCATTGACCGTCATCGGATCGAACTTCGGAGCCGGGACTGACCCATCAGCACTCAGGTCTGCCCCCAAAATTTTCGGGACGGTGGTTCCCCGAAAAAAATGGTCTCGTAGATTATTTGGCATTAAAGGACGAAATTCTTCAACATCAGCGGTGATATTGGTCGATTGACCATCCACCTCAGTCGATCGACTGGAGTGCACAGTTCCAGAAGCTCCAGTAACCCGTAATTCAGTCGATCGACCAGGTACTTCAGTCGATCGACTGAAATGCCTGGCAGACGTCTTTTTCTTTGCTTTGTTCGTTGAAGCTTTCTCTTGGTTTTTTTCTGGCTCATCTTTCTCAACAGCATCTTTAACCATGGCAGGACCATCAAGGGTGGACCCGCTCCTCAAAGTGATGGCATTTAGGGTCTCCTTTTGTTCGGGTTGAGTCGGTAGGTGTCCGGGAGCTCGAGTGTTACTTTTACTAGCCAGTTGAGCAATTTGGCTCTCTAGTAACTTCATCCCGGCCTCTCTTGCTTGGGACTCCTTTAGCAACATATTCTTGAGCTCGGAAAATTCAGAATTTTGTGATTGTTGCTGCTGCGGCACATAAGGAGGCTTTTGATATTGCTGTTGCTTTTGATGAGGGGGCACATATGGCTGTTGCTGCTGCGGATGTTGGGTTGGATTTTGGACATTTTGGCTTCTTCCACTCAAGTTTGGGTGGCTTGGCTCGTAGTAGGTGTTTGTCTGCCTATAGTGTTGAAAGGCAGCACAAGATTCAAAGGGACTAGGGCGCTTCTTCGAGACATGGCCCTCAACTCCACACCTTTCACGAGACAGAAGGGACCGTCGACACAGCGTTGACTTGGTATATCCCACCCTTAGAGGCTCCTCCTAGCTCATACTTGTCAAATCTCGCGGTGAGAGCCTCAAGTGCGCAACAGAGGAAGATTCAGCAGCCTCTCTCTCTCTGGTTCCCTCTCGAATTCCCATACTCGGCCTTGTGGGTAGCTAGATCGTCAATGATCTTCCACCCCTTGGTTGCTCCCAAATTTTCAGCGAATCTTCCATTGGGCTGCACATCCAAAATGGCCCTCTGATCGTCGTACAACCCATTGTAAAAATGATTGCACAAACTCCACTTTTCAAACCCATGGTGCGGTATGGTTCGCACTAACTTCTTGAATCGGACCCATGCCTCGTGGAAATTCTCATCTGGCCCTTGTTTAAAGCCCGTGATTTGAGCTCTAATAGCGATCGTCCTCGAAGCAGAAAAGTACTTCTTGTAGAACGCCAATGCCAATGTATTCCAATCGGTGATCTCCTGAGCGGTCCGGTCCAAATCTCTATACCACTCCCTTGCAAAGATCACGAAGGGAGAAGATGAACATGGTCTCTTTGATTTGATCCTGGGTCACGCCACCGTGTGGGGAATGGAGCGGCAGAGTCAATAAAGGTCTCCATATGCCTTGCCGCATCTTCATTTGCAGCTCCCCAAACCGATTTCTCTCGACCATAGTAATGTAAGCGTGCTTTGGTTCGAATTTCCTGGCATCTCCGTAACTCGAACCCCTTGTATAAATTGTCGGTACTCGGCTCGGAAAAACTAGCTATACTTGCTTCCTCGGCCATGACTGGAATTTCCGGAGAAGTAACTGTCTCGGTGAAGAAGTGGAAACGGGTGAAGATCAGGGTCTTCTTGAACAGATTCGTTCTCGTGATAGCTTGACAGAGTACTCAGCTCTTCCTCTGTCGGTAATACTCTTTGTGTTCGCCTCAACTCGCGTAAGGATCTCTCAAGCTCAGGGTTCAATGGTACTAATTCTCCACCCTGTGACCTGCGCATAAGAAGAAACTACAAAAAGAATATAAGAAAAGTTTAAGGAACGGATGTCCCTTAAACTAAGAAAGACTAAAAATAAAAACAACTAAAGTTAGGACTATTGCCTCCCCGGCAACGGCGCCAAAATTTGATACCCGTAGTTGTGAGTACCAAAGATAAAATTTATAATCTCCTATTAAGACTAACCTAGGCTAGTGGTAACAGGGTCGAACCACAAGGAGGCAGTTGTAAACTTTAGTTGATTTATATTCGGTCTAAGGTAACTAATGTGGGGGTTGATTTGAATTGGTCTGAGACTAAGACAGTAAACTAAAATAACGATTTAAACAGATAAAAGAAAGGGTACTAGGATGATCGGTTCATTATAGCTTCGGCGGCAGCAAACTAAGTCGGTCTGAATCAAACACAGGTAAGGCGGGAAATAAGAGGTCCTCTCGGTCCACTCCTAACAAATAGCATCTCTCGATCTCGCTATAGGTCCCTAATGTCACTAATACTAACTTTCGTCCTGAAAAGTGACTAATGGTCTAAACTATACCTATCTTTCGATCTTAGCACAGTTTAGTCGATTTAATTGACGGTCAAATAACTTTCCCTATCTTTCGATCTAATGGGTCGGTCACAAAATAGGTATCTAACTGGTCGCATGCACTCGATTTGTTAAATACAAGATTAAGAACAATTAAAACGAAGGATAACCTTACAAGGTCAGTCGATCGACCAACAATGTCAGTCGATCGATTGACACGCGGGTTCAGTCCGTGTTCAATCTAGTGCCGCCTATGCTACAAATCCCCTACATCCTAGCACTATAGATTTAGCTACTCATGCTAAGGGTAGAAACAATAACATAAACGATAAAACTAGCTACTGAATTCATGCTTAAAACAGGAAAGGAAGCAATTAACATGCAATAATAAAGATGGTTTCGGGAATCTACTAGCAATTCTAATCTATTAGCAAAATAAATGAACTGAAAGTAAACAGGAAGAATACCGAATTGCAGGGGAAAGATTAATTGTTAAGAACCGAAATTCCGATGCTCACAATAATCCCAAACCCTAACTATTCGATAACGAACTTGAATGAAAACTTAAGGCTAAAACTCGATGTAAAACTCTGAATAAAAGACTTGATAATAAACTGATGATCTAGGTTACGTTATATAGGAAATATACGTAACATCTTATTCCAAAACCTAAACACAATGGGCTTTAAGTTCCTCGATCTTTTAATTCTCGTCATGCGAAAGCGTGATGTGGTCGATCGACTAAGCGGGAGGTCGATCGACTGGATCTCAAAGCAACGTAGCTTCGGATCCCGATAGTTGGTCGATCGATCGATGGGTCTAGTCGATCGACTGCTTGAACTGCTAATTGACTTCTTTAAACTGGTGGACTCGTCTTTTGGGCCTTGGATTGCGCACCAAGCTCGTTCCTTAAGCAATTCCTTTACGTCATTTGCAATGCAAATTACTCGGGGACGGATTTGGCTTGATTTCCCGCTGAATTCTTCACATTTCTGCAATAACGTACAAAATACGGAAGTAGACGGAAATAGGGAGAAATGTAGCATAAACTACACAAATGAGCTCTGAAATGCGTGTAAAAAGAGACGTAAAACATCATATAAATGACACGCATCACTAAACATGATGGACATATGGCATCCATGGGACTTAAACGTGTACCAAGTCTATGTTAGATTTTGAAATGAAATAAAAGTGTTGTTTTTGTTATTGTTCATAATCACATTTGTCTTTTATCTTTAATTTATACATTGTTACATCCAAACGGGTTGTAGTGACAATTGAACCCCGTTAAAGTGAACACGGATTAACATAGTATTTGCCCATAGTCACTTGTATGAGGTGACGTCTCGAAGTGACTAGAGTGTGATGCGATTGATGGTAAGTTCAAGTGCCATAGAGTCATGTGAGATGACTAGTCGATCACATAGGCAGACTGTTATGAACATTTTGTCGGGCCTAATGACCGTATATAGAGTTCTGGCAAATTTATATAGCCTGGTCGTGGCGAGAGCTGCTATAGTTTTCAAATGAGTCGATTCTTTTGACTAAAGACTATTCGCCTAAGATGGCACAGTTTCAGATTAACTTTGATTTGTGTTACTACGACCTTCGTAAATGGGGTCAAATGGGCATATTTTGGGTTATGATGGCTGTGGCTAGTTGAAGGGAATGAGTGCAATAGGAATTTTCCACCCCTAGTCAGGGTTATAACAATATCTCAGGGCCACTCGAGGAGTAATGAACTGGAAATGCGTGGCCACGCTCGGAATGTATCCATGGTTGATAAATCCGGTCAATCAGTTATTCTCCAGATCGAGGAAACCACTCTCGATATGATCACTTGTAAGTACGACCTGAAAGACACCTTGCATTGAGTGGGAGATAGTAATAGGACAAGAGAATTGGTGACGCACACTTGTCGAGGACAAGTGGGAGATTATTGGAATATGTGTCCTCCGACAATAATGTGATCACAACTGTTGATCATGATTATCACATGTTTAAATCTCATTTTAAAAGAATACGATTGGGAAGTATTTATACTATCAACTGGTCCACACATATCGGTACTGATTGGCTGACTAGAGTTTGACATTACTGTCGTGCGACGGTGGTGATCAGTTGATCCCCTAGGTCATACCTAAAGGATATTACTCTTAATTGATCATTTAATTAATCGTATAACGTTACGAGTTAATTAAATTACTTGAAAAATTGACGGACGATTTTGGAAGTAAAATTTACGTATTTCATTATAATATGATTAAATGAGATACGGTCTGAGTAATCGAATTGTTTCATTACTCAGATGAAATTATTGTTTAAGGAAACAATTGAAATTGAATGAATTATTATAAATACAATTTATTGTGATTTATAATTGGTAAAATATTTTGGTTCATGTAATTGTGAATTACTAAGTCGATTTTTGTATATGACGTATTTTAATTAATACGTTGATTTTTAATATGATAAAAATACATAACAATTTTATGTGACATGTGACATATTGACAAATTGACAAAGATAAAATGGAATCCATTTTATCTCAATTTGGCCGAAATATTGGGAGGAATTAACATATATATTATGTTGATTAAAGTTAATGGAAAGCATAATGATGTTAACCTATTGCTAGCCATGCACACCTACATATTCTTGTAAAGAACACATTGTGCATGCATTGGCCTTACTTCCCCACCCTACCCGGTTTTTGGACAAAAGAGGAGCCAAGGGTTTTCTCTTATTTTCTCCAATATACACTACTTGATATCTAGTGTAAAAAATAATTCATTCTAACAACACACAAAATATTTTTAGTGAGATAAAAATATTCTCTTCCTCTCTCTTTCTCCTCTTGACCGAAAATTAGAGAGGACCAATTTTTGGGTCATTTTTCTTTACAAAATTAATATTGTCTAGTATTCATAATATTAATTTTTATTAAGGGTACATCTTGGGTATCATTCCTTGGGAGGGATTCTACATTTGAGTCCTTGTTCATCCATTGAGGAAAGCACAAGAACAAAAGAGAAGGAGATCTCTTTTGTGCCCATACAAACCGAAAATCACATTGTAAGATGAAGATTCTTCTTTTAAATTGTTTAATGTTTGCATGCATAAGATCACCATTAATTTTATGAGTAAATTAACATATAACACATATGATTATGTTGAGTATATAGATCTACTTTTCCTTCAGAAACAATGCTGGGCAGCAATCCGTGCGGATTGCCTTGAATCCGCCCTTCCTCAAACAGCATAACCCATGCGTCCCAGACACAAGACGCCCGGATTCCTCCAAAGAATCCGAGCGGATTCCCAGAAAGACGCTCGGGCCCAGACTATCGAATCCGCCCGTCCCGAGCCTAAGACGCACGAATTTCAGTCCAGCGCAATTTCGTTTCTTCAAGCTTCAAGAAAGATGCCCATCCTTCTAAAAATACCGGCGTTTCCTTGAGTAGGGACTTAATCGTCATTTAAGCCCTTAGTTAACCCTAATGCACCCACCTAATTTCCACTATATATACCCCATTTTTGTAATTGATCAGGCATGTTGTTTTTAGGGAAGTTTTATTAGATTAGAATCAAGCTCTCTTATTAGAAAGTCCTCTTAGATTAGATTAGGAGTAGATTAGAATAGATTACTCTTTAATCTTTCCACAAATTACACATTAATCTTTCCATAATTATTGTTCAAGTTTATTATTCAAGTTTATTATTGGGTAATTGAAGATTATTGGGTTATTATTGGAGGATTGACAACCCTTAATCAATCAATCAAGTTTCTTCTATTATTCTTTGCATTATTATTTTGGAATCTTCATAGGTATAATTCTCTTAATCCTTGTTTTAATTATTGTTAATCTTTCTTACTTGTTCATCATGTTTTACTTTGTTAATATGATTGACAACCTTGTTAGCATGTTAAACTTGATAATGAGTGAGTAGTTTCTTTAGCTAGGATTAATGGGTAATTAGGGGAAACCAACATGGGATTGATTAATGCTTAATCTAATATGTTTTCATAATCAAATTGCTTGCTTGTTGTGATGTCTACTTTATGCACATGTTATGTTTGATGAAATGCTAAGCCTATGAATCCTTGCATTTTTACCATCTCTTATCTACTCAACTTGACTTGTAAGATATAAACCAACTCGAGTCTTGTTAGACCATGCATAGAAGTTGAATAGGAGGAAAGTAAGTCTACTTGTAGGTGTTGTACAATCTAATCGATTCGGCTCCGGGACCCAACTCTTCCTATGAACCGTAACACATAAACCAACTCGGTTCCTTTACAACATTAATTGCTTGCAACTTTGTAAACATGTTTGTATGATCAACACCATGAATCCCCTATGACCCCATGACATCTTAGTGCTTTTAGTCAATTGTTTACATTTCTTAGTTCATTGTTTGCTCTACTTTGTTACTTTCATTAGTTTAGAATACAACTACAAACCCCATCAATTGTGACACTAGCATAAATTGAGATAGTTAGGCTTAGAACCCAAAGCACACCGTCCCATGGATCGACCTCGACTTACCGCTAACTAGTTGTTTGTTGAGTATTATAAATGTGTTTGATTGGATGTGACCCGACGACATCACCCATCAAAATGGCGCCGTTGCCGGGGATGGTGCTATGTGATTAAGTTCTTACTTGTTTGTCTATTTTGATTTTGCTTTCACCTTGAGGAACTTGTTCCTCAAGGATTGTTCTTACCGTTTTTGTGTAGTTTCCATGCTTGTAGTTGTTTCCTTGTCTTAGCTATGATGTCCCAAGACTTGACATATGGAGTATGTGGTGGATCTTTTGAGTATGACTATGGGTATGGGGAGTCTGAGAAGCAAGTCAACACAAACCTACCTTACTATTTGTACAATGAAAATCCTAACTACTACCCCAACTTTCCCCACCAAAATCACCACATCCAATATCCACAACAACCACCCACTCAAAACTCACTTTACAACCAATTCCAAATGCCACAATACAACCACTTTCACCCCTACCCACAACAAGAAGATGAGCCCATTCAAAGTGTGATTCTCCAAATGATGGGAGATCAACAAAACTTCTTCAAACAAATGCTAGAAGAGAGCCAAGAGAGGGACGATGCTCTTCAAGGCATTATCACCCAAGGTGAGGAGTTGGAGTTTCAAATCACCCAATTGAAGGAATCTCAAGCAACCACTCCTCACCACCCCTTGGATATTGATCATGAATGTGAATTTGAAGTAGTAACTTTTGATATGGAAAATGAGAAATGGGAAGAGCCAACCTCATTGAGCTCTTGTGAGTATGAAAGTGTGGTGTTTGATGATGAAGACATGAGGTTGAGTAAGCCAAATACTCTTAGCCTTTGTGAGTATGAGGGTGTGTCCTTTGAAGTGAATATTGGGATGTTGGAGAAAGAGTTGTATGAAGTCCCCATTTATGATTCATATGAAGATAGCAACAATGATGATGAGCCTAACGAATGGACTCATAATATCACCTTGCTTAAGGAGCCTATCCTTGAGACTTTTGAGATACCCTATCATGAAGAAGAACGTACTTCCCTTATTCCTCATGAAGACCACTTGGCACCCATTATGGAGCCAATAATCATTGAAGAAGATATGGTGGACCATCTTCAAAAATCCAAGGTATCATACAAGAGCTACTTAGTGAAAAAGCTCAAAGAGAAAATTGCAAATGAGCTTGCTTGTGGAAATTTGGCACCCACAACGTCAATTCCTAAGGTATCCAATCATCAATGCTATGAGAATTCTCCTTCTACTCTTGAAGTATTGATAAATCTAAACACTATCATCACCACAAAAATTGAAAAAGAAGGTGGTGAGTTAAAGTCTCCGGACGAAAATAAACCATACTTCTTACCATATGATGAAAGGAATCATGGGCTAATTGGTTTGAAGCATCGTGAATATTCAAGTGCCAAGAAGAGGAAGAAAACAAGAATGAATGACAAATTCCTTTGGCCAAGCTTCGTCTTGAAGTTAAGCAAACCATACTTGTGCTTATTTGGAGCTTGTTCACAAGCTTTTGATCTTTTATTAAGAGCCTTGAGCTCTATGGATAAGAATCTCTATAATTTGAACTAGTTTGGTGGAGTCCTATCTCAAACCAAAATTTGTAAGATATTTCTTGGACCCTTTACTTTGTATAATATTGTACATTATTGCATTTGCATTTAAATTTTTGCATGAGAGTGGTGAGAGAGAGAGAGAGTCATCTTACATTTTTTTTAATGAGCAAATTTCAGAAAAAGGTAAGGAAGAATAGAAAATCGGTGAAAGGGTATGTTATTGCAAGGAAAAGAAAGAAAAAAAAAGAAAAGGAGCTGAAGATGCCCGGATTCAAGCCAAGACGCCCGTCTTAAGGGAAGACGTCCGTATTCTTCACGGGACGCCCGTCCCGCATGTCATCTAAAAAAGATGTTTGAACTGCTAGGTAATCCGAGCGGATTTTCTGAAAATCCGCCCATCCCGACCAAGACGTCCGTCCCAGCTCTGAAAACGCCCGTCTTCTTCCTGCTCTCAACTTGAAAAAAATCCCTGCATTAGAATCCGCCCGGATTATTGTGAAGATGCCCGTCCCCTATTAGGAGAAGACGTCCGTCTCGAAGAGAATCCGCCCGGATTGTCCTATTTTTTCGGATAAAACCGGGCAGGACCCACGTTTATCCACTCGGATTCCCTCCTTTCTTCCATATAACCACCCCCTTTTCTCCCTCATTTATTCACCTTATCAAACCCTAAAACACTCATCTCCATCCTCAAGAAAACTCCCCCACATCAAAACTCCCACATCAAAATGGCACCATTGATGAACCTCATGGGAAAGGCTAAGAAATTGGTTGAAACCACCGGAAAGAAATGCAAGGGATCATCCTCAACAAACACGCGAGAGATAGTGCCACAAAGGAACTTCCGCCCCATAATGAGAGGAGGGATTGAACAACTTGACTACTTCCAAGAGGTGCTATTTGAATCCGATGACCACCGCAAGAACTTTGTCAAACTACTAGTCTTGAAGTACCCACCAACTATACCGATAAGCCCGATAATTTTAATGTGGACCAACTTTGGAGGGCTATTTCCGGGAGGGATTTCACCAATGTAAAGCATTGCTATACCTTCGCCATCCAACATCCGGTGATTCGGTTCACCGAGCGCTTTGTGGCCGGAACGATCAATTGGAGGCACTACTACAAAAATGGGCAAAGGAATCACTAATAACACACCAGTTTGATTTTCAAACCGGTCTCTTATTATAAGAAACCATTGATTCTACAAAACCGGTTTCATAGAAATTGATAACAAATGTGTTGTAAATAAAACCGGTCTCTTATCTTTTTATTAAATAAAAAATTCAATCTAATAATAATATAATGGGCCTTCAACATACTTAGTAATTCCTAATTAAACAAATAACACCACGTTCAATCCTTAATACTCACGTTTCCCAGATAAGCTTCGTGCCAAAATTTGCCGCCGTTTTTTTTCCAGCCAAAAACCCCAAAGTATTCATCAGTTGTAAGCATCCAACCATTATTCCATCTTCTCTTTCGTTTATCACCACCGATCATCGGAGCAGAGAGTCGACGTCACCCGAAGCAAAGAAACCTCGCTCTTTCGGGTAATTTTTTATGTGAATTGCAATTCTGATTTTGCGATAATTGATTACAATTTTGGGTTAATTGATTACGATTTTGGGTTAATTGAAATTATAGATTTTGTTTCAAATTTAATTGTTCTTATGTTGAGAAATTATAGATTGCGATAATTCGATTTGTTCATGCTTTTTGAATCGGACAATACAAAGAGGCCATTAGGGTAGGATTTTGATTTTTTTGATTAAAAATCCACTATGAATTCCTTGTTATTTGTCTATTATTTGTTTAATTTAGTATATTTTCTATTCCTAGTAATGCGATTGATTAGTTTTAATTAAATGATAGGTTTCGATTGTTCGAACTATTACCGTATTAAGTTTTTAAGTTGCCTCTAATTACTGCAACTCGGTTGAAGTAAAAGTGTTATTTGGTTCTTAATTTATGATTGAATAGGTTACAAATCTAATAGTGATTAAGTTAGTGAGTTCAATTTCATTTGAAAATTATGATCTGAAATATAGAAACTAGAATAGTGAGTTCGAATCCTAGTTTTCTTTGGGAAATTTTAAAATTTCGATTCTTTGTGGCTGACCAGCCACTCAACTGTCCGCCTTCGATATTCAGAGTTAGCCCGAAATTCTTAGGGTGTGTAACCACAGTTTATCACAAAATATCAACAATGTATACAGAGTACAACCCAAGCTCGCAACTCGAAAACTTGAGTTGCATTTTTGTCACGCGATAAAAATTTCATCAATATTCCTCTAAAGGCAATTTCAAGAGTAATTTTTACACAACTCTAGTCCTATTTACTTTTATCTTATGAAATACACAAAGATTCATATGAGACGGTCCTGAGATAGCGTGTCATAGACCTACCAATATTATGGAATCAACAATTGTTAAGTATCAGTCATTCTTTGCTGACCAACGAGCACCTTCATTTATCCCTGACCCTGGTCGTTTTGTTCTAATTCTTCAAAAGAAAACGGCAATGTTTATTACTTTATTTTTCCCTTATGGCACGGCCTTTACCTTGGGGTTCCCATCCTTAAAAATTCAAATTTGTGACTAATGGTATTATCCTTCACAATATCTTTTTGTTCATCATTAAATTAAAGAAGTACACTCGTAGATTTGGTTCCGATAATTCATTTCTATTTTTGTAACAGCCTTACCTCGAACTCTATTTTCCACCATCATTAACCATCTGTCATCCGTGGATGATAAAGGATGTCTCATTAGCCCTGCATATCTCGAGCTCAAATTAACTTTGATACGCTTTAACTTAGTCCAAACGCCTCTATCACATTATCAATCCTTTCTTTGTTCGTTTGCTTCCAAACATGCTAAACACAAGCACTTATTACAACATTAAGGAGTCTGTTATGAAATCTTGTATTATTTCTTCAATTCTGCCAGTTGGTAATGTTCGACCCCGAAAGACTTATCCATCCATGGCTCCAACTTTGAGAGTAATATCCTGCTACAACAACAGTAAAAAAAGAGACGGGTAACGGTCTCCTCAGCTCCTTCACAAATGCAGCACAGACCGTTGTCACACACTCAAATCTTGCTCAGTTTTTTTTTGGTAAAAATGTGAGAATATATTAATAAATATAAATAATAATTACTTCATCATTCAAGTGATTAGAATCACCCTACAAAACTTCATTCTTGTACTCATACTGCATTCTTATTCCTGTCAGAAGTACTTACCTTAGAAGTTTAATTTAACTTAAACTTGTCAGAACTACTAAGTAGTTTGTATAAGCTCAACCAAAATAATCTTATGTGTTTGTGTAGATATGGATCGGAGTTGGATATCAACATCAAAACCGGGTGACCCCGAGTATATAGCTGGTGTAAAAGACTTTATCGATTTTGCTGTTAAGAACTCTAGAGGTCGTACAAGGTTGCCTTGTCCTTGTTATAAATGTCATAATTTTCTGCATAAAAGAGTTGATGAAATACTTAATCATCTGAGCAAATCAGCTTTTGATAGAACATATACTATTTGGATTTGGCATGGGGAAGATAGGGAAGAAAATGTTCGGACTAATACGCCCGAAGTTCATACAAGTAATGAGGGTGATAGGATAGAGGATATGTTACGAGACGTTCAAGAAAAGTTTGATGAAAATCCGGCTGCATTCGAGTCGTTGTTAACTGATTCCGAAAAGCCCTTATACACAGGCTGCAAAAAATACACGAGACTGTCAAGTGTACTTAAATTATATAATCTGAAGGCAACTCACGGTCTTAGTGATACAGGTTTTACAGAATTACTTGAAGTAGTGAAAGATATGCTTCCAAGTGATAATGTTCTCCCTAGTAAAACATATGAGGCAAAAAAGATATTATGCTCAATGAGCTTACCTTATGAAAAAATTCATGCCTGCCGTAACGATTGTATACTATATTATAATGAGTATGAATTATTAAAGAGTTGCCCTACTTGTAATGTCTCACGGTACAAAAAAAAGGAAGGAATTCCGGCTAAGGTCTTGTGGTACTTTCCTATTATACCAAGATTTGAACGTCTTTATTCGAATGCTAGTGATGCAAAAATTTGACATGGCATCATGATGGCGAGAATTAAGGATGGTAAACTTAGACACCAAATGACTCCCCACAATGGAGGTTTATTGATGGAAAATTTCCCGAGTTTGGTAAAGAAAGTCGAAACTTGCGCCTTGCATTGTCTACAGATGGCATGAATCCATTTCGTTCTCTTAGTACAACCTATAGTACTTGGCCTGTAATTTTGGTTACGTACAACCTACCTCCTTGGCTATGCATGAAAAGAAAGTTCATGATGCTTTCCTTGTTAATTTCTGGCCCTAAACAGCCAGGAAACGACATCGACGTGTACTTAGCACCCCTTATAAATGATTTGAAAATTTTATGGGAGACGGGTGTAGAAGTTTATGATGCATATCGAAATGAGTCATTTAACCTTAGAGCAATGTTGTTTTGCACTATCCAAGATTATCCTGTGTACGGTAATTTGTCTGGATATACCGTTAAAGGAAAAGCACCTTGTCCTATATGTGAGGATGGTACTATGGGAAAGTGGCTTAAATCATCTAAAAAGAATATTTATGATGGACATCGTTGTTTTTTGCCTGATGATCATTATTATCGAAAGTTGAAAAAGGCTTTTAATGGGGATCAAGAATTCAAAAGAAGGCCAAGAGTGATAACTGGTATAGAAGTGTTTGAAAAGGTGAAAGACATCCAGATTATTTTTGGAAAAAATCGTGGATCCACCCTTCCTAAACAAGGATATAAGAAATGTTCTGTGTTTTGGCGCTTACCTTATTGGAAACATTTGTTTGTCAGACATTCTTTGGATGTAATGCATATTGAGAAAAATGTGTGTGATAGCTTAATTGGTACACTACTAAATGTCCCGGGAAAAACAAAAGACGGTGTTAATGCTCGAGATGACTTAAAAGCATTAGGGATTAGGAAAGAATTACACATTGTTGACAAGAACAATAAAAAGTTTTTGCCGCCAGCCGCTTATACAATGTCCGAAAAGAGAAAAAGAATTTTGTGAGTGTTTAGCGGGTGTGAAAGTCCCTGAGGGTTATTCTTCTAATATCAAGAGTCTTGTGTCGATGGAAAATTTGAAGCTTGTAGGTCTTAAGTCTCATGATTGTCATGTTTTGATGCAACATTTACTACCCGTGGCTATTCGTTCAGTTTTGCCGAAGAATGTTCGTTCAACTATTATAAAATTGTGTTCTTTCTTTAATGCTATATATAGCAAAGTCATAGATCCTAAAGACTTGAATTCCTTGGAAAGTTCAATTGTAGTCATTCTCTGCCAATTAGAGATGTACTTTCCTCCATCATTTTTTGATGTCATGATTCATTTAACTGTTCATTTGGTGAGGGAGATCAGATTTTGCGGTCCTGTGTACTTGAGAAATCAATATCCTTTTGAAAGAGAAATGAAGACTTACAAAGGATATGTGAAGAACCACTTTAGGCCTGAAGGTTGTATTGCTGAGCGGATTCTTTGTGAAGATGCTGTAGCATATAGTAGTGCATACCTAGGAAATACAAAGATGTTTGGGATTCCTATATCACGGCATAGTGGTAGAATTGAAGGAAAAGGGACTATAGGCTGTAAGCATATTGACTTATCTCATGAGCAGTGGCACACGGCTCACACTTATGTTCTTTTTAATGAGAATGAAGTTGCACCTTATATAGACATACACATTGCTTATTTACGGAAAAAAAATCGAAGAGCAAGTGAGAAATCATTACTAAGTGAACACAGCAAGTCATTCAGTAGCTGGCTGAAAGACCAGGTTATGAGAGAGCTTGAATTTGAAGATTCATCCCATTGCATATCTGATCGACTTAAGGCTTTAGCTTCTGGACCTAATTTTAATGCCTCTTTTTATTCTGGATATGTCATAAATGGTTGCACATTCTACACTAGTGAACGAGACGAGATTAGTACTATGCGAGATAGTGGGGTAAATGATAGAAGCCGAGGCTATGCATTTTGCTAGTGCCAAAGATAAACATCCCGTGTGTGGTAAAATGTTATATTATGGGGTGATTCAAGAGATCATTGAGTTACATTATTTAGGATTCTCGGTGCCTGTTTTTAGGTGCAATTGGGTTGATTCTCATGTTGGAGTTGAACATGACGAGTTTGGGTTCACCTTGGTTAATCTTCACAAGCTTAGTAACCAGGAAGATCCGTATGTACTGGCGCGTCAAGCAAAACAGTGTTTTATGTGACTGATCCAGGGGATAAGAGCAGTCGGTTGTTATAACACCAAGATCTCGCCGTGATATTGATGATTATGACGAGGAAGTTGAGTTGGAATAAAGGCCAAAGAACTAAATTTTTTCAAAATGAGAATTCCTCTAATGATGAGGGTGAAGATTCATTAACATATGTGCGAGACGACCATGAGGAAGGTGAATGGGTTGACAATATTAAGATAAGTAGAAAGCGTCGTCGTCAAAATAATTGAGGTGCATTTTAGTTCTGTTTAATTTTTTTTTTGTGTGTGTATTTTGTTGACTGCAAATTGCTATTGTTCGGATATAGTGGTTCATTTATCTGTTTGTTTATTCATGCACAAATTCTTTCAAGTTCATTAGAAATGAGTTTATGTTGTACTGTTGATAATGGTAAATTGATGTTAACCTTCAACCTTTATTTTTGTAGGATTATGGCAAAAAAGAAAAAACAAGTATGCTCGTCTCGAGGTGGTTCAACTTCTTCAGATGATTCAGATATGGAAAAGTCTAATCGTAAGGACGAGAGAGGCCGTACTGTTCTTGCTAAGGTGGGGGAAGCAATTCACAATGAAGTCAAACTTCCTTTGGATTGGCATCCGTTCGTAAACTCCATGTGGTAAATACGGATCAACTTTCATGCGCTATCTTGGAGTAGTTGTTCGAGAACGTCCGCCATCACCTCTGCAGGTTGAAAGATATTCCCATATCTGAACTTAACAGCTTGTATGACCAAATCACGGTAGGAATGTGTTTCACCACATGCTATATTTAGCATGCAAAAGTCTTTCTAGCAGATGAGTTTTCTTTTACATTGTGCTTTGACAATGATTTTCATCTTTTAAGTTTGTGATTTATTAAGGGTACCACGGATTTTCAGTTTTTAAGTTTGTGGTTTATCATTTCTTACCCCGTTTTGTGTTCGTTCGAGACAGGCAACAGTTTAATTGTTTATTTCTGGAATTTTTACCAATAATACTAGTGATTTTGTATTATCCCATAGAAAGGTTTCACAAGCCAAAGACACCGTAGAAAATGGATCTTATCTCGAGCTGATGATCGATGGAGAGCTTTTAAGACTAGATTAAGAAAGTCGTGGTTGTACAAGAAGTCTGGAAAATTACGAAAAAGACCACCATGGAAATATAGGATACAAAGAATCGGCTTGGGATAAATTTAAGGAAATGTGTACTACTGAGAAATTCCAGGTATTAGTTTGCATACTCTTAAAAATCTATATTTTTAATTTCTGTAAGCAAATAAAATGTTTAGTGTGTTAATGCCAAATTTTGTTTATATTTCAAGGAGGTAAGTGAAGATAGTCGAAAGCGATCAAATCTCAAAGTCTCAAGCTATCGAGGAGGTCGCCTCGGTTACCAATACTTTGAAGACGAGATTGTATGTTTGGTGAATATCTATTCATTTAAGACCTTGAATCAGCGCACTATTATTTTCGATAATATATTTTCAATTCTTGGCAGGTAAATGAAAATTTGAAAAACGGGAAGCAGGTTGATCTAGTACCTCGACATGAGTTGTGGATTAGAGCTCATTCACGTGCCAAAGATGGAGAATTTTCTTCGATAATCCAAAGAGACAAGGAAATCGCTATGAAGAAATCGTAAAATACTTTTTTCTCCCACATTATTAGAGTTTTAACACTATTTTATGTACTCTCTAACACATTTCTTCAATCTTAATCTTAAGAATGTCTTGAAGACAAAACTTGAAAGAGGGGAACTTGTATTAGAGGGTGGTCGAGATGATATTTTGGCAAGAGCATTGAAGAAGCCGAGCATGGGGACGTGTTAGAGGCGTTGGATCAGGCATCACCATCACAGAATATTTTGGATTTTCTAAACCAACGCCACCTAGTCAAATGAGAGTTGAGTTAACTAGTTTGAAGTCCGAGATGGCTTTCTTGAAAAACAACGTACAACTTATGATGTCGTTTCGATGAAGTGCCAAGACCGGAGCGGATAAAGCAATTTATGGAGAGTTTTAGCCAATTAGGGAATTTTGGTAGCCAAGGCGCTGGCCAATTTACTAATTTTGATGGTCATATAAGTGGCAAAGATGGTGGTCGACTTGGTAATTCAGCTATTCAGGGGGATGGCATGTTTGATACACGAAGCACGCAACGTGGTAATTTAGGTGGTCATAATAATGATCAATTGTGTGATATGAGTGGCCAGAATAATGGTTTCTTTACCCAGCTCTTAACAAAAGGTAACGAAAAGTAAGTTTTTTTTTATGTATTATTTATACTATTATGATTTATGGCTAATTATAATTTTTGTCTAAAGGCTTGGAATATCCTTCCAACATGTCGAAATCTCAACGAAAAGACCAAGAAAAAGAACAACAACTTGATCCTTACATTGTTCCTTGGCACGATAAAAATGTTGAAACTATTCAACAACCCGACGGTCCACGATCGCAGGCCGTCCCTCGCCCTCAACTATTCGTCTGAATGATATAGATTATGACACACTACCTATTACTGAGTACGTATTGCCTAAGGTATGAAGTTAGACTCTGACTTGACACTCCTATTAGTGAGCACGTATTGTCTAATCGTATGTATGCAATGCTTTTTTTACGGGATCTTGGGTGTGAACATTGCTGATGTTGGTTATTAAGTTGGGTGCACTGGTTCGATCGACCGATTCCTCTGTCATACCAAAGAACTAAACAAAGTGCAAAGAAGACAAACATTTTTACTATGTCTGCTCCATTTGCTTCTTGCAATCTTTAATAACCCATATGAATGAGTTAAATCGAACATAACCACCGTCCAACCCCTTGCAAAATCTGAACACTGTACACACAATTGTGGAAAATATGTGAATGATTTTCTTCCCCGCAACCGACAAATACAAAGAGAGGTTATTAGCAATTTGCAAATTAAACAATCTACTCTTGAGCATTAGAGCTATGTTGGTAATAAGCCAGGCAATGTTCGATCCACAACTAAAACAGATTTTCTTCCCGCAACTCGAACAAAGTGTATCCTTCAGGCCTTATTTTCCAGGGAGTTTATTTATTTTGTATCTTATATTTTATATATACACTATAACGATCTTTGTATTAATGTGGAATAGGGTACTTATGATTGTTGCCTAGCGATTGAGAATGAACAAGGGATCCCAATTGTTGCAATTGGGCAAGTGTACATATCGGGGGAAACAGAAGTGACTTTGAATCATTTCAGAACTTTGTCACAAGATTATCGTCGAGTCTCTATCATCAAGAGATTATGCCAACCGCACCATTGCCATGTCCTAATGAGGAGTGTAGTGTAGTATGCCAAGCGATGTACGCCTTTGTTTCATGGCCAGCTCACCTAATATTTCCAAAGAAAAAGGTATGATCATATGATGCCAGGCCTATATCATTACTTCTGATTTAATCTTGGATAGTCATAATATACAAGTAATATAAGTTACTCCTACTCTAATGATTTTTTTTTATATTGTTTGTAAGTTTGATAAGCAACAAGCGATGTGGTTGTCTCACATCCACGATCCTCACAATCATCAACCACTAAAAAATATGACATCACCGAGGAAGATCGTGCAAAGGTGAACTCGGTATATCTTTGAAGGCATTAAAGAAAGAAGCTCTGGGAATGAAAAAGAGCCGTCGAAACATCCTTATATCTATTCCGGAAAATGTTTTTCACCATCAAGAAGATGTTAGACTTGATTATGAAGACCTATTTGATTTGTGCTTCCAAAAAGAGATTGGAGCAGCTCATATGTCAATTTTCATGAAGTATGTATTCAGTTTTATCTTTGAGTTTTGTAGTTTACTCTTTTCAATATGATTATTTAACTAATTGTTCAAGAAAATCATTTTAATATGTAAGGTACTTGAGCGAGTCATGTCACACCGATGGTATATCGGGGATGTATGGATTTTGTGACTCCAATCATCTCTCTCCTTTGACTCCAACCGTAGAAGAGGACCGGTCAGACTACTTATGTCGTGTTTTTGGGTGCAATGGAGGCAAAAATATTAATCAACTTTTTTTCGCTCCATTCCATGAAAAGTAAGTCTATGTACTTCTAATTATAATTCAAAGTTCTTGCTTATCATGTGCAAGTTTATTTTATTCACACTAATAAGTTAAGTACGATCGGCATTGGATGTTAGTCGCTATAAGTCCGTGGAACGGAATCTGTTTTTTCGCTTGATCCAATGGGATCAAATAATATCGGTGAATTCGCTCAACGAATTATAAATGAGTATGCAACCCGACCTATCACTATGCTTAACAAAATTTATTAATACTGATATCTATTATAGCGTTTTGTTCTTCTAAGTATGAGCTGATTTTTTTTTTGCTAGGGGCATTATAAAATTTACCACTCTTCACCGAAAAGACATCAAGAAAATTAAAAAGAATCCGGTGAGATGGATGAACATACAGTGTGTGTATATATTAAAATCACTAAAAATATGCACTCCCCAATATTTCAATTATAATATTACTGTCATGTGAATATTTGATTTGTTTGCACTTCTTTATAATAGTGTCCTCGTCAATCTCAAGCCTCGAAGGATTGTGGATATTTTGTGTGTCGTTATATAATCGAGACTATCGCAAGTAGACGACCGATGATTCCAGATCAGGTAGATATGAAACTCACATTACTTTCTTAAAATTATGCTTGGGGGGGCCAATTTGGATGTGTGTCATTTTAATTGTGCTCAAATTATCATCATACGATTACAACATTGAAATCATTTTGTGGATGATTTTTTAGAAAGAACACTAAAATTTGGAATCTGAATACATATTGTCACATTATTACTATTGAAAATTTTGGTCTTGAACTAGCACTCCCTGTAGCTTGTTGGTTAAAAGCTTCATAGCTTTAGTCGGGTCATATATGAGTCTTTGGTGGTGTTGTTCTTTGAGATTGATTTACAAGAAAATTTTGGTCTTGATTCATCCTTGCGCTTTCTTCTATCTTTGCTAACACCTCTTATATAATCCTATCTGTAAAGTTTGTTAAATAGGCATGATAGAGTATAATCTTAGGTACGGGAGTATTATCTTAAGAGGTAATTCAATTTCATAGGATTCATAAACAAGGGGGTTAATTACTTGTTCATATATGAAGAAAAATAGCACTTAGCTTCTATGGTCAAGATTTTACCTGCTAATAATAATATGTTTGCATAGTGGTGGACGTTGTGGGTGTGAGTGTGGATGGTGATGGTGATGATGGTGAATTGTGGGGATTGGTGGTGGTGGTGGTGATAGACGATGGTGGTTGTAGATCTGATGGTGATTTGTGGGATTTTTTTTTTTTGCAGTACTTTCCCGGAACTTGTGGCACTTATACGCAAGAGAAAATTGACGAGATAAGAAATATGTGGGTGACATACTTATTCAGTCAAATGGAAGATGAGGAAATTGAAGATGATGATAATATGGACGCGTGATGAAGCTTGATTAAATTCTAATCATTGTTAGAAGTTTTTATTTGGAACCCATTTGTTTATTTTTCCCATTTCTTATAATTTTTAGAACACATCTACTTTATTTTTTAGAACATACATGAAGGATTTAATTTTGAAGTAGGAATTTGGATATCATGTATCAAATCCGGTTTTTTTATGATATATATAATTTAAAGGTGCGGTTATTATTATAATAATTATTATTATTATTATTGTGTCGAAAGAATTGCAAGTACGTTTTGGGAAAAAAAAATTGTCGCATCAGGCATATATTTATGCAAATTAAAGAGACCAGTTCTGTTGAGAACTAGTCTTTTAATGTCAATTAAAGAGACCGGTTTTAAGTTGTAAGCGGTCTGCTACATACAAAGTAAAGAGACCAGTTTTAACCCATAACAGGTCTCTTACAGAGAGAGCAAAGAAACCGGTTATTGGTGATAACAGGTCTCTTTATAAATAACAAAGAAACCACACATAACACCGGTTTCTTAAAGCTAAGACACCTGTGAGATATAAACCGGTTATAAACCGGTCTCTTATGCTATTTTTAACCGGTCTCTTATATATTTTTTGTAGTAGTGAGGTACGAACAAGATAGGTGTACTCTCAATGATTTAACTTTTCTTGAGTCCTATTTGAATGTTCGGGGGATGAGGCGCTATAACTTCAACACTCCCCTTGAAATACTTACTAGATTCTATGATTTTGCTCAAGGGACCACCCAACTCAAGACCTTCATAATGGGAGGTCTAATTACCATTTTGGCCAACCACCTTTGCCCCGGGTTCAATGCCCAAGGGACCTATACTCCTCTTGAGGGGAGGACTCTGATTGATGAGCACACCATCTTCAACAATCACCGGTGGTGTAACTACACTAAAGACGGGAGTGTAGAATGGTATACCAAAGGATGCACCTCGATCATCCTTGAGGGTTGGAGGATACCGGGCATTGACCCAAGATTGAGCCCATACTCACCTCCACCAAGCTACCTCCTCGATATCCAAATTCTCGACAATCCCCCTCAAAGGGAAGAGCCACCCCGCCGACAACAAGCACCTCGTGGGGTACCGGGAATGCCTACTCGCCCACCTTCCTTTATGCCTATACCACCTTGCCCCTATCCCGCATACCAAATTTGAGCCGGAAATCCCCAATACCCCGGGTATTAATGATTTGATGGCACTCATGAATAGAGTGGACCTCGGGGTACATGAAGGGAGGGTCGACAACTACTTGGCCCTTTATCCCCAATACTATAACATGGCTCAACAAGGGTATGTGGACCCTAATGGCCCTTTGCCCTCTTGGGCACAACCGGAACACTTGTTCCCAAATCAAGGGAACCAAGCTTGGGACCGTAGCGGTGGAGGGTACTCGGGTCAGGGAGGAGAGTTTGATCAAGGAGGGTATTGGGGTCAACCAAGCGGGTATGACCAAGCCGGGAGCTCTCGCCAATATGGCTATGATCAAGATGAGGATGACGAGTGAAAGAGTCCCAACTCACCACCTCCATATGTATGATACTTCTCTCCCTCTCTTTTGTATATACATTGCATTTAGTATAATTTTCACATGCATTTGTATTATATTTCATATTGCATTTACATTATTTAGTTCAAATAGTATAGTTGCATTGTAATATATCTCACATGATTCATGTAAATAGTTGCATATAGATTAGAATTCATGCATAATCACTAATGGCCAAACCTATTTATTTATACACTAGAAATAGTGTTTAAATCGGTTTGTGGAGGTTTGATCATAGGTGACCATAGTTTACTAGAAAACATGCATCATCTAGTGTAGATTAGATTACATTCATTTGTTAGATATGTCATATAGAATTACATTTAGTTAGAGCATGAATTCATTCATATCATATCTTTTCATTTGTACTTTATTTCAAAAAAAAAAAAATCAAAAATCCAAAAAAAACATGTTTTACTTTTTCATTCCTACTCCTACATGTACATTGAGGACAATGTCCAAAATAAAGTGGGGGATGGGGAATTTATATTCCAAAAATACATAAAAATTGAAAAATTTCGAAAAATTCCAAAAATATGTTCTTTAATTTCATAAAAACAAAACCCATAAAAAATTGAAAAATTGAAAAATCCAAAAACAAGTTCATTTCCTTTGTAGTGTAGTCTTGTATATATAGTTTTGTATATATTGTGTTTGTTCTATCCTTGTTCACGTTGATCGACTACGCCACATCCGAGACATGAGGATATTGAAGACCGCATGGTATGATCTTTCCAATCTCCTTTTTCCTCTCTATGTTAATGACTATGTGGCTTTATTTTGATTGATGCGGTAAAAACAATGTGAATTTAGGATTGCATCTAGAATATATGTCATATTAGTTGGTAGAAGCATATGCATTAGGATGTATAAATGTTAGTTGCATCATGGCATGTAGTTTGCATGTTAGAAAAATTTTGTGAAACCGTCTACTTGGGAAGCTTGACAAGTGTATATAGGCCCTAGTAGATGCTTTTTATTCTTAAGACTTTGCTTGTTAGAATGCTTGTAAAACACCCTAGGATGTGTCATGCTAGTATCCTTTGACCCATGGGTTAAGGCCTAGTCAAGAGTACCTTGTGGTGTGATAACTCCTTGGCTACCGTTTATTCCAAGGTGACCCTTGAAACCATGCATCCATCCATCATTCATCCATGTTCTACCACATTTTTGTCATCAAAGGGAATGGGCACAAAAAAAGAAATCAATTTGAGTTCAATGAAATGAAAAGTGAAAGAAAGTTTGCAAAAATGCATCAAATGAAAAGAGGAGCAAAAATAGAACTCCTATGCTTCAAATATAAGCCACCCTCCCTACATATGGGGTGACTTTGAAAATGTTCAAAAAGAAAAATGCAAAAATTTGAAAATTGTCAAGTATTGAAATGACAAAAATCAAAAGAAATGGCAAGAAAGTGTTCTCAAATGTCAAATGCCACAAGAAATTGGGGGGAAAAAAAAACAAAAGCAAACTCCCAAAGTGAAACTCAAAAACTATCGATCCCTTTATCCATCGTATCCATTTTTGTGCATGGTAGAGAGGGGACGACCCTTCTTCTTGTCTAGGCAAGAGGGGGAATTCCGCGATCCTCCAGTGTTTCTAACACCATAGGGAGTCTATTCTTGACAAAAGCATTTAACGATTGAGGACAAAGGTACCCTAGCTTGACACAACTTGGAGGTGATTTATTGGTATCCTTCTAGGCTTAGTAGTTTGAAGAAATTGCATCTATGAAGGAGTGTGTACCCTTATATTGCTTCCCTTGTAGATAATTTCCGCCACTTGATGAGGAAGTGGCTATTCTTTTTGTATATGCATCCATTACTTGATTTTGTGTTCTTAATCTTTGGATGTGTCGCCAATTTTGGCAAGACCCACCTTGCCTTGCAAGATGGCATCCTACCTCATGGTTGTCTTATTGTGAGTTGAAGGGGCGGAGTGAGACCCGCTAATTATCTCATATCGGCTAGGTTATTAGGTTAGTTTAAATAACGGTCCTAGTCTTTGTCACCTCTTTACTCGGGACGAGCAAAGGTTCGGTTTGGGGATATTTGATGTGACCATAATTAGAGCATATTTAGCCCCCGAATTAGCCTTGTTCCCATGCTTTTTAGTGCATATTTAGGTCATTTATTATCTTTAGTTCCTTGTTTTGCATATTCTTTGAGATTTTGATCCCTTGGTAGGAAAGGAGTAAGAATCTTGCACTTTCATGGCAAAACGAGACTAAATTGATTGAATTCAATGACCAAACATCAAGGAGAGACAAGATTAGAAGGCCTTTGTACATATCATAGTAGATGGGCAATGATGAGGAAAGATCCTTGCATCCTAAAGGAAATCCCCAAGGATTTTATGAAGAAAAGGGAAGAAAAGAAGAAGAAACAATGCTGGGCAGCAATCCGTGCGGATTGCCTTGAATCCGCCCGTCCTCAAACAGCATAACCCGTGCGTTCCAGACACAAGACGCCCGGATTCCTCCAAAGAATCCGAGCGGATTCCCAGAAAGACGCCCGGGCCCAGACTATCGAATCCGCCCGTCCCGAGCCTAAGACGCACGGATTCCAGTCCAGCGCAATTTCGTTTCTTCAAGCTTCAAGAAAGATGCCCATCCTTCTAAAAATACCGGCGTTTCCTTGAGTAGGGACTTAATCGTCATTTAAGCCCTTAGTTAACCCTAATGCATCCACCTAATTTCCACTATATATACCCCATTTTTGTAATTGATCAGGCATGTTGTTTTTAGGGAAGTTTTATTAGATTAGAATCAAGCTCTCTTAATAGAAATTCCTCTTAGATTAGATTAGGAGTAGATTAGAATATATTACTCTTTAATCTTTCCACAAATTACACATTAATCTTTCCATAATTATTGTTCAAGTTTATTATTCAAGTTTATTATTGGGTAATTGAAGATTATTGGGTTATTATTGGAGGATTGACAACCCTTCATCAATCAATCAAGTTTCTTCTATTATTCTTTGCATTATTATTTTGGAATCTTCATAGGTATAATTCTCTTAATCCTTGTTTTAATTATTGTTAATCTTTCTTACTTGTTCATCATGTTTTACTTTGTTAATATGATTGACAACCTTGTTAGCATGTTAAACTTGATAATGAGTGAGTAGTTTGTTTAGCTAGGATTAATGGGTAATTAGGGGAAACCAACATGGGATTGATTAATGCTTAATCTAATATGTTTTCATAATCAAATTGCTTGCTTGTTGTGATGTCTACTTTATGCACATGTTATGTTTGATGAAATGCTAAGCCTATGAATCCTTGCATTTTTACCATCTCTTATCTACTCAACTTGACTAGTAAGATATAAACCAACTCGAGTCTTGTTAGACCATGCATAGAAGTTGAATAGGAGGAAAGTAAGTCGACTTGTAGGTGTTGTACAATCTAATAGATTCGGCTCCGGGACCCAACTCTTCCTATGAACCGTAAGACATAAATCAACTCGGTTCCTTTACAACATTAATTGCTTGCAACTTTGTAAACATGTTTTTATGATCAACACCATGAATCCCCTATGACCCCATGAGATCCTAGTGCTTTTAGTCAATTGTTTACGTTTCTTAGTTCATTGTTTGCTCTATTTTGTTACTTTCATTAGTTTAGAACACAACTACAAACCCCATCAATTGTGACACTAGCATAAATTGAGATAGATAGGCTTAGAACCCAAAGCACACCGTCCCATAGATCGACCTCGACTTACCGCTAACTAGTTGTTTGTTGAGTATTATAAATGTGTTTGATTGGATGTGACCCGACGACATCACCCATCACATGTGCTTTGGAGTTCCAAGTTAGTTGGGAGAAGAGTTTACCGCTTGTGGAGTTCTCCCACAACAACAGTTACCAAGCGAGTATTCAGATGGCTCCGTTTGAGGCACTTTGTGGAAGGAAGTGTCGTAGTCCTTTGTATTGGGACGATTCTAGTGAGGCTGTCGTTCTTGGCCCAGAGTTAGTTCAGGAATCGATTGAGCAAGTGAGGTTGGTCCGCGAGAAGCTTAAGGCAGCCCAGGATCGAAAGAAGACGTATGCAGACTTACGGCGTATGCCGATTGAGTTTGACGTTGGCGATAAAGGTTTTCTTAAGGTTTCGCCAATGAAAGGTGTTAAGAGATTTGGGCTTAAGGGCAAGCTTACTCCTAAGTACATTGGACCGTATGAGGTGCTCAAGAGAGTTGGCGAGGTGGCCTATAGGTTGGCTTTACCTCCGAACTTGTCGAAGGTTCACGATGTGTTCCATGTGTCGCAGTTGCGGCGTTATCGCAGTGATCCTTCTCATGTTCTACAGGCTGATGTTATCGAGGTTAAGCCTAACCTGACTTATGAGGAACGTCCCATTCGCATTTTGGAGTGTCAGGAGAAAAGGTTAAGGAATAAGGTTGTGCCTTTGGTTCGGGTTCTATGGAGGAGTCAAAAGTTTGAGCAAGAGACTTGGGAAACCGAAGCGTCTATGCGAGAAAAGCATCCACATCTTTTCGAGTGAGGTAGTTCTCTTATCAAGTTTCGAGGACGAAACTTCTTTTTAGGGGGTTGGATTTGTTAGTAATCTTTATCTCAAAATAATCAACATATTCATATATGTTTTAATATAATTTAGTCATAAAATTAATTAGATCTTATGCATGCAAACAAAGGTAAATATAGAGAAGAAACCTTCATTCTTACATTGGAAATTTTGGATTGTTGGGCACAAGTGAGTTCTCCTACTCATTTGTTCTTGAGCTCTCCAAATATTGGATGAACAAGGATTCAAGTATAGAATACCTCCCAAGGAATAATACCCTAGATAACCTCTTAATAAAATTAATATTATTAATACTAGAACAATATTAATTTAAATAAAATTAACCCAAAAATATTTATTTTGGTCTCTTAATTTCGGTTAAGAGAAGGGAGAAGAAGAAGTAATTTTATCTCTCTAAAAATTTATATTTTTTGATGTTAGAATGAATGAATAATACACTAATTTTGAAGTAGTGTATAAGGTAAAATTATAGAGAAAAACCAATGGCTTTTCTCTATGACAAAACCGGGTAGGGGGAGGGGTGGTGATGGCCAATGCATGAGCAAGGTGTTCTTCACAAGATTAACTAGGTATGCATGGCTAGGTTTAGGTAAAATGATTATGTTTTCCACTTAATTAATCAACACAATATTTATCCTAAATCACCCCATATTTCGGTCCATTTAAGATAAAATGGATTCCATTTTATCTTTGTCAATTTGTCAATTTGTCACATGTCACAAGTCATGTAAAATTGTTATGCATTTTTAACATATTAAAAATCAACGCATTAATAAAAATACGTCATGTACAAAATCGACTTAGTAATTCATAATTACTTGTAGCAAAATAATTTACCAATTATAAATCACAACATCTTGTATTTATAATAAATAATTCATTCATATTCAATTGTTTCTTTAAACAATAATTTCATCTAAGTAATAAAACAATTCGATCACTTAGACCGTATCTTATTTAATCAAATTATAATGAGATACGTAAATATTACTTCCAAAATCGTCCGTCAATTTTAAGTAATTTAATTAACCCGTATCGTCATACGATTAATTAAAAAATCAATTAAGAGTGTTACCCTTTATGTATGACCTAAGGGGATCAACTTATCACCACCGTTGCACGACAGTGTTGTCAAACTCTAGTCAGCCAATCATTACCGATATGTGTGGACCAGTTGACTGTAAAGTAATTACATCCCACATGTATTCTTAAAATGAGACTTAAACATGTGATCTTCATGATCGACAGTTGTGATCGCATTATTGTCGGAGGACACATATTCCAATAATCACCCACTTGTCCTCGACAAGTGTGCGTCACCAATTCTCTTGTCCTATTACTATCTCCCACTCAATGCAAGATGTCTTTCGGGTCGTACTTGCAAGTGATCATATCGAGAGTGGTTTCCTCGATCTGGAGAATAACTGATTGACCGGAATTATCCACCATGGATACATTCCGAGCGTGGCCATGCATTTCCAGTTCATTACTCCTCGAGTGGCCCTGAGATATTGTTATAACCCTGACTAGGGGTGGACAATTCCTATCGCACTTATTCCCTTCGACTAGCCACAGCCATCATAACCCAAAATATGCCCATTTGACCCCATTTACGAAGGTCCTAGTAACACAAATCAAAGTTAATCTGAAACTGTGCCATCTTAGGCGAACAGTCTTTAGTCAAAAGAATCGACTCATTAGAATACTATAGTAGCTCTCGCCACGACCAGGCTATATAAATTTGCCAGAACTCTATAAGCGGTCATAAGGCCCGACAAAGTGTTCCTAACACTCTGCCTATGTGATCGACTAGTCATCTCACATGACAACATGGCACTTGAACTCGCCATCAATCGCATCACACTCTAGTCACTTCGAGACGTCACCTCATGTAAGTAACTATGGGCGAATACAATGCTAATCCACGTTCACTTTAACGGGGTTCAACTATCTCTACAACCCGTTTGGATGTAACAAAGTATAAGGTGAGTTAATAATAACTCAAACGACGAATGTCGACACCACATTCGGGTAGTCAATACCATATTAAAACCTTGTGATGTATATCGAAAGTGTGTAAACACTAGTTGATTGCAATAGAAGTTTAACATACCAAGTGTCCATGTGTTCAAACTTTATATTGCATTTTCCTTTATATTCATGTTATCTTTCATAGCATGAACCTTACCAAGTACACATATAGGTTCCCAACCTAGGTTTGGGTTCTTTTTCTTGTTGTTTATCACATAACCAACGACTTGTGATGGATGATATAACTTGCACTGGTCAAGTGTTCTACCAACTCACAATGCACTAGGTATACGTTTTGTAGAGTCTTGCAACAATTGTCAAGATGATTAGCCTAGCACTTCTCATAAGTCCTAGCATATTAGAAAATATCAGTTTTGAGTAACTTCTTACTTCAACTAAGTATTTTCAAAGCTTCTTATTTCTCCTTTTAGCTTGAATAGCTTAAGATTTTCATAAATCCTTACGTGTGATCGAACTTCAAAACATGCAACCTCATGGCACATAACAGAGCGTTATGTCCAACACTGGAATCGCTCATTATTTCTCCTTGAGAATTCATGACGATTTTTATATGGCTTGCCAATGATTCATCATGCTCTTATGCATATGATTCATTATTGGACATGTGCATGATTATTCTAATGGTGGAAACATTAGTAACTAATAATCATGTAATCAACCATTCTTAGGTTCAACGAATGACCATGACTGCTAATGGCAATTCCATTTTCATTGACATGAATAACCTACGTTTTTAGTTGATTCGATGTGTATATCTTAATACCTATCCAACATCTCATGATGTGATTGGATTCATCATAGTCCATTTTCATCCAGAATTGAAAACTCAAATATATCTTTGTGAAAGATAGTATTAGCTCGTCATTCTCAATGAGTAATGAGTTATAAATTTTTACAAGATGATTGCTCCCACTAAATTCCATGTCTTCACATGATAATTTCCAACTCCCACTTAATTCCACATGTTTCGTAATTGACCACTCAATCGAAACAATTCAATTTGCTTTGCCAAGTTATTAAGATTAAAACCATATATGTTCCCAACATATCCTTTCAAAATACCTATTTTGAAAAGGTTTCAATCTTAAACTTATGGAAAGAGATTTTAATCTCTAACACATTCATTTTAAAATGATGCGTAGCAAATGTCATTATTTAAATGCGTATTTAATTTAATGCACGTCCTTCTAAAAATACCCTTTTCCGGAAGAAGGTTTAACCATTTCATTTTCATTAATGAGGTTAAGTAATGACACTAGCGTGGTTAACACTTAACTTAGCTCTTGTGGATATCGGCATATCATTCTTTGCAACCTTTAGTCATAAATCTCATTTATTTTCGAAGATGCAACTTAGTTTCATCTAGGCTCTTAAGTAAATATCAATATTGAAAACTCTTGGTCATATGTTGTTTATAAACTAGCCAAATCTCTTGTTGACTCTTTTCATTAGTCATTTTCTTCAGAAACTTTCTTTTGGTGTCCTCACGTAGTTATCTTAAGAACGTGTTCTTTCGATTACTTCACTTGGTCTCTTTTGTCATGTAGATTTCATCTATTCGAGATAATATATCTCATCTATTCGTGTACACTATCTATATAGGTATACAAATCATTCTTTCTTTCGTAGATCTCATTTACTCAAGCACACAAATTTTCTTGGTGTTCTTTGTGTCTTCATTTTTCTCCCACTCTATCTTTAGAATGAATACACTAGAGATTCAAAGATAGCTTATGAGACATAAATAATGATTTTGATGTATAAGGAGGACTATCTCATAGGTTGACCAATTGTTCTAGATTTGATAAGTGTACTTGGTAATTGACATTCCTTTTAGGAGAGTTCATCAACTCATTATCACTTTATAATTGATCATACACAAGCCTTAAGCTTGTGGACATAAAATGAATCCCATCATTATAGTTGTCTATTAGATCACTTTAAGTGGATAATCATATGTTTCTATGTGCAAGCATATAAAGACGAATTTTAGAACAAAGAAAATACGATAAAACGGGTGACTTGGGTTGCAAACCAAGCCACCATAATCCAAAATACAACAATTGTTTAGAAGGATCAAACATTTCCATGTCGAACACGGAAATCAAAATAGTTCTAAAAATCCGAAACATAAATTAAAATAAGACAATAAAAAGCCAAGCTTCATGGAAGCTACTCCTAGCTCCAAGATGATTTCTCAAGCTTGCTTTTCCTTTCCCTTGTCCTTGCTTGGTGGAGGCCCTATTTACAATAAAAAGAGGATACATTATCACAACTTTGTATCACAATACCATAGTTGAATTAGAAATATAAAAGAAAGGATAGTCATTTACCTACTGGAGTGATCTTTCTAGCTTTGATGTCACTAAGATACTTGGAACAATTCCTTTTCCAATGTCCAACACCATTACAATAATGGAATTTATCAAGAGGACCCTTCTTGGTCTTGGAAGTGCTAGCTTCAAAAGTCTTAGCCTTGGTGAAAGTGGGAGCTTGCTTTTTACCCTTCTTCCCATTCTTCTTGAATTTCCCCTTGCTTTTGGTGCTTATGTTAAGCACATCCTTAGGTGGGTTAACATTTAACCCCATGTCTCTTTCGGCTTGCACAAGTAACTTGTGCAACTCTTCAAGAGACACGTCCTTGTCTTGCATGTTAAAATTCACCCGGAATTGAACATATGCCTTGACTTTGGATAAGGAGTGTAGAATCCTATCTACAATGAGTTCTTTGGGGATTTCAATCTTTTGAATCTTCAAAGTCTCGACTAGCTCCATTAATTTGAGCACGTAACCTTTTGGCCCTCTTTAAAGTCGAGATCAAAGAATGCCGCGGCCGCCTCATATTGGACGATCCTCGGAGTTTGTGAAAACATTGTCACAAGCTTGGAATATATTTCATTAGCGGTGCCCATTTTAAAGGCTCTCTTTTGGAGATCCGCCTCCATCGCAAAAATCAACACATTTTTCATTGCGGCGGATTCCTTGTGGTAAGCCTCATATGCTTCCCTAGTGGCGGCGGTCGACCTAGTATTAGGTTCGGGTGGAGAGGCCTCGGTGAGGTAACGAAGCTTGTCGTCACCTTGGGCGGCTAATTTGAGTTGGGCATCCCAATCGGAGAAATTTGACCCATTCTTTTCAAGTTTACAACGATCCATAAATGATCGGAGCCATGAAGGATTAGCGAGAGGTGTGGCGTTGGTGTTTGGAGTTGCCATTTGTTATGAGAAATAAAAGCGGTCTACAAAACAAAATAGAAGGAATAAAACATATGTCGTTTTAAAATAATAATACTCGTAAAAATTTAATTTAAGCAAGTTTTATTGCATTTATCTAGTGACCTCTACCCAACTTTGAAAAATGATTCCAAGACCCAAATTCATATTAACTTAGGCATCGATAAAGCCGAAAACAACCCTTATTAATATAACTCGGTGGATTAACTTTTTAATTGATTCTACTTTTAGAACTCTTGGTTGATAAATTTACATTAAAATTTATCTTTAGCCCAAAACACATCCGGCAACCGTCGAGAATACTTTCGTTGAGTTCAACCCAAATTTCGAATAAATGTGTCCATGATCCAAATTTACATCAACTTGGGCATCGGTAAAGCCGAAAACAACCCTCATTTTTATAAATTTGGTGGGTAGACATTTATCACCCACTTCCCCTACGTAACAAGGTTTGTACCCCGGTAAAGCCGAGTGCACTCCCTCACGAAATAGGTTTTCATGGTTTCTACTTTTTGGTAAGGCTAAGTCTCAATTGATTATTTTAGCGAGAGGTCATGTCAATTTATTATCTATCACGTTTTAAGTGAACTAAAGCGGTGAACTACGATAATTGTAATTGACACGGTCGATAAAATCGATTAAAAAGATGATGCATGTTTTAGTTATGGCGATTTAGTGATGCATGCAACATATAAATAAAATGCAAAGCATAAAATAAATCTTAGTATGGCCTTCCTAAAATAGTAAATCTAATAAACTATTAAAAATTCGGAAACCAACTCCATTGGTCCCTTGAACTTCGGTTTTGGCACGTATCTCGAGGTAACACCGTCTTTAATGGATCGCCTTCTCGAGTGACACCGTCTTCAAGAATCTCCGGAATAAATAAATTACATAAAAAATTACATAATTTCCTATTATACATTTGTAATTAAAATAAAATAAATCTATTAAATTACAAAACGGTGATACGAGATCACAATAAATTACAACCGAATCGATATTCCCATACATTTCGGGTAATACCACTTATAAACTAAGGCCATACTAAGTAAAAATTACATAATTCAAAAATTACATAAAATAAAATTATGACAATCATAAATAAAATGCAGCATTATAATATGTATGAACATGCCCAATTTTATGCTAAATCGCCTTTAAGGAGTCAATATCGTATATTAATCGGTTTTTACGGATTTGCGTGATTTAACCTTTTAAAATCACAAAAATTACATAAAATCATATTTATGCACAAGTTAATTACCCTAACCAACTTAGGACTCAAAATTAGTCTCCACTAACATATTGACAATAATTAACTTATATTTCTTAAAATTGTTCATTAATGGACTCAAAAATACAATAAAAAGCCATAAACTCCAAATAAATCACAAAAATTTCAAATAAATTCAAAATTTGAAATTTTAAACTCATGAACATTCTGGAAAAATACCATGACACTCATAATGTTCAAAAAACTTAGGTTACAATTTTCGAAAATTATTGGGAAAAACAATGTTGCGATTAAACGGATTTATCAATTATAATCATAAAAAACATGAGAAAAATTATATTTATCAGCTTTTCAATTTTAGATCTGAAATAGGTAATAAAATGCAACAAGTGACGTTTTTCCTTAGTCATGAAGTATGTTTTAGCAATTTATACTAATTAAAGTCACTATTTATGCTATTTTTCATCAAAAATTCATAAATCATGCATAAAGACTTCATTATAACCTATTATTTTACACACATCTTGTAAAATTTTATGTGACAACATACTAAATTTCTATGACCAGATTCGAAATATTTCTCATATTAACCTATTTTATCATTTAAATTCGATTTTATCATGAATAATCCATATTTCGAGCATAAAACTCATAAAATTATGAAACTTTACAGGTCATCTAAATATAATATATGTGAAAAATATCCAAAAACCACTGGAAAAAATGAAGTTGAGCTAATTTTAGTCCGAAAATGACATTTTTATCATAAAATCACATTTTTAATGCCATTATTATATAAAATGAACAATAAAATCCATAAATTAACCAAAATATCCTAAATACATTTTAGGATCAGAAACTTTAACATGCATAATTGATTTCGTGATATATCATAATAAACACAAATTTATAAGTTTTATATGTTAATCGGATAACTCGGAAAAACTATAACCGATTTGCAAGCAAACAACCTAAGGCTCATGATACCGCTTGTTAGTAATCTTTATCTCAAAATACTCAACATAGTCATCTATGTTTCAATATAAGTCATAAAATTAATTAGATCTTATGCATGCAAACAAAGGTAAATATAGAGAAGAAACCTTCATTCTTACATTGGAAATTTCGGATTATTGGGCACAAGTGAGTTCTCCTATTCACTTGTTCTTGAGCTCTCCAAATATTGGATGAACAAGGATTCAAGTATAGAATCCCTCCCAAGGAATAATACCCAAGATAACCTCTTAATAAAATTAATATTATTAATCCTAGAACAATATTAATTTAAATAAAATTGACCCAAAAATATTTATTTTGGTCTCTTAATTTCGGTTAAGAGAAGGGAGAAGAAAAAGTAATTTTATCTCTCTAAAAATCTATATTTTTTGATGTTAGAATGAATGAATAATACACTAATTTTGAAGTAGTGTATAAGGTAAAATTATAGAGAAAAACCCATGGCTTTTCTCTATGACAAAACCGGGTAGGGGGAGGGGTGGTGATGGCCAATGCATGAGCAAGGTGTTCTTCACAAGATTAACTAGGTATGCATGGCTAGGTTTAGGTAAAATGATTATGTTTTCCACTTAATTAATCAACACAATATTTATCGTAAATCACCCCATATTTCGGTCCATTTAGGATAAAATGGATTCCATTTTATCTTTGTCAATTTGTCAATTTATCACATGTCACAAGTCATGTAAAATTGTTATGCATTTTTAACATATTAAAAATCAACGCATTAATAAAAATACGTCATGTACAAAATTGTCTTAGTAATTCATAATTACTTGTACCAAAATAATTTACCAATTATAAATCACAACATCTTGTATTTATAATAAATAATTCATTCATATGCAATGTTTTTTTAAACAATAATTTCATCTAAGTAATAAAACAATTCGATCACTTAGACCGTATCTTATTTAATCAAATTATAATGAGATACGTAAATATTACTTCCAAAATCGTCCGTCAATTTTAAGTAATTTAATTAACCCGTATCATCATACGATTAATTAAATAATCAATTAAGAGTGTTACCCTTTAGGTATGACCTAAGGGGATCAACTGATCACCACCGTCCGCACGACGAATAGAATGTCAAACTCTAGTCACCAATCATTACCGATATGTGTGGACCATTGATCAGAAAGTAATTACATCCTACATGTATTCTTAAAATGAGACTTAAACATGTGATCATCATGATCGACAGTTGTGATCGCATTATTGTCGGAGGACACATATTCCAACAGGATTGTAACACCCCTAATTTCCATAATATAATCTTTAATTTTATTTTCCCATATTTTATATTTTATTTTTCGGGAAAATATCTGTCTCTTGTCTTTTTAGCCCGTTGGGTTCGAAAAACGATGAAGACCCGATTCCCCCTCGGGTCTCACGTGTTTTTGGTGTAGATGGGTGAGTTTTGGGCCTAAACCTAGAATAAACCCATGAGCTTCTCTATAAAAATAAATGGAAACCAAACCCTTGCTTTTCTTTTCTCATAATTCTCAAAAACCCTAAACCTAATTTCTCTCCTCCTCCTTCCTCCCTTGTGCCGCACGCCCTACCCCTCTCATAGGGTTTTCGTGTGCCTCCTTCCTCCTCCCTTCGTCATCTTTCGTGCTTAGATCGATCCTACTTCTTGGATTTATCTATCTTCTTTGTAAGTTTTATGTTTTCACATAGTTTTATAGTTTTTATAGTTTTTATATAAATAGTTAGTATATTTATTAGATTCGTTATCTTTGGCACATGGATGATTCTATGAAGTCGTGGAAGTTGCTCCTGGAGAAGACGTCTATATCGTTGAAGACGATCTTTAAGATTATTTGCTTAATAAGGTAACTAGGTGTTTTCTTTTAATTGTGTTTATGCCAATTTATGTAATTAATATGATTTAATGATTGTCTTGTATGATTGGTACGTGTTAGATTGTTTATTATCATGTTAATTATGTTTTCACATGTTTGTATATGTTTTAATGTATTAATTATATATCGTATGTTGGTTATATGTTTATTATGGGTGTCATGAGCGCAATTAGGGTTTACGAATAAACCCTAGTGGTGGCATGATAGGCGGCCAAGAGTTCTCTCCAAAGTTATAGCTAAAGCTAGTATAACATTGATGATGATTCAAGCATTATAGCTTAAGTTAATACAACTTTGGGTAGTTACTCTAGTTATGGCTGAAACAGGTATAACCTTGGAAATATGAATCAAGGTTATAGCTGAACCTACTATAAGATTGAAGTGCGAGTTAAGGTTATAGTTGTAACTAATGTAACCCTGAGATTATGGCTCAAGGTTATGGTTATTGGTAGTATAACTTTGAGTTTCGTGTCAAGGTTATGGTTGAGGTAGTATAACTTCCGAGTTATATTTACTGAAGTTATAGTAGAGGTTACTATAACCTCGCATCCAGAGTTTATGTTATGGTCAGGGTTACTATAACATTGAATTGTTAATGTTAACGTTATAGCTGAAGTTACTATAACATTGGTTGCTTATAATTGCTTCATATGTTGTATTGTGTTCAACGTGTTATGTCCTTGTGTTTGCATATATATCTTTGGTTACTCTTGTTCATATGATAAGTAGGATGGTCAGTTATACTATCCTATGAGTTGAGTCGTGATGTTGTTCACGCATGTTAGTACAATCGGTTATACTGTGCATTTGTGGTTTGATAGTCTGAATATATGACGGTAGTATCAGTTATATACTATCGGAATGAACTAATGCTACCTTTTGATACATGATTTGTTTGGTCTATGTTCGGGGGGGTAGCAGAGGCAGTGGTTATACGCTCTGTTCCCCGAGTGTCGTTCGGTTTACCGAGAGTCTGGCCAGGTCTTAGACATATAGGCAGTGGTTCTACGCTATACATAGTACCGTGAAGGCAGTGGTTATACGCTCCACACCGATGGAGGCAGTGGTTATACGCTCCGTCAGCTAGAGGCAGTGGTTATACGCTCTGGCAAGTTAGAGGCAGTGGTTATATGCTCTAACGGGTGTTCGCTCTATTCGCTATGCTTGATTGCTAGCTTTGTGCCTTCTGTTGCTGTGGATTGTGTGTCACCATGTTTGCTATGCTTCAATGCTAGCTTTGTGCCTTAGGTTGTTGTGGGTCGTTTGTCACTACTAGTCTTGTAAGTGTTCATGGTCTAGTGGTTGCATATGGTCTAGGTTTGCATGATTGTATTCGTTTAAGATTGATATGTCATGGTAAGCTTTGTTGGGTCTTTCATGAGTATAGATGATCTCGCATGTTTACTGGTTTTGCATTTCAATTGTTAATGATTGTTAATTATATTCAATTGTTCTAAACATGACTGGAAGAGCATCTAGTTACTCCTGACTGAATTGTCGACCCCCTTCTCAGGTTGTTCAGGTTGAACGCTTGTTGCTGTTTGGTTGATGCTTGCTTGGGTAATGTGGGCAGCGAGCTTAATAATAAAAATAGGAGTTTGCTTTTATATTTTAAGAACCTTTGAATAATGTATTAGTTGTTTTGGATTTAGTAGCGAACCGGATTGGTCAGGTGTTTCCGCCACCTTGACCCTTTTATCAGTATCGTACTCTGATATTTACTTTATAATATGTTTTTCCTTTGTTTTATAATCCGGGTTGTTACAAGAACGTTATAAGGATCAAGTTTCCACTAGCTTATTCTTAAACAAGAATTGAGATGGACAACTTTACAAGATCAACGGTTCATAAGTGAGAGAGTTTAGTATGTTAAAGTAACAGTAGCTATGATTGTAACACTTGAAGACTTTTAAAAGTTTTGCAAAATAAAGACTCGGTTTTTAAGCTTTGAAAAACAATTTGCAAACTTAAATGAAATCTCAGAAAAGTCTTGAGGATTTGAGAGGATGAGGCACGCCTTTTATAGGGAGAGCAAGCAAGGTGGGTTGTTAGGGTTTTAAGGATCAAGGACCATCACATGTGATGAGTTTCAACAACTTCCCAAACTTGCACAAAAGAGGGTTCTTATTCAGAAGGCAAAGGAGAGAAAGAGTGTTTGAAATTATCCAAAAGAGATCATAAGTTTTCAGAAAACAAAAGGAGGAAAACAAGTCACATGATGACAAACTTTCACAAAACTGGCAAAAAGTAATCCTTATTTTATGAAAGACCAAAGAGTCAAATTTGCACAAAGAGGAAACAATTTGAAATGATAATTACTCAAACCACTTTTTCTAGAAGGCCAAATCCTTGCAAAAAATCTGAAAGTTATCTTTAAAAATTCAAGACACGTAAATGACTTTTGAAAGATAAGAAGAAGTTCCAAGTGTAACGAATCAAGGCAACGGTCCAGGCTGCTGTTACTTGTAAAAGTAACAGTGGTCTTGACTGTCTCTGTTTCTTTAAAATACTCTACTTTCTAACTTGTACATTAGATGACGCCTAGGACTCAATACATTGGGTGATCAACAATTCAACACTTCTTAATCCAAGCTTGATTTAATCATAAATCCTGAAAAGGTAAACTAAGATAGCACACATTAAATGGGCATGTTATCATTAATCAAAGGAACCCAACAAATTCCCCCTTTGATGATGACAAGCCCCAAAACGAATGTACACAACTTATTTCAAGATTTAATCAAGCAAGATGATATGAGAGAATGAACTATATTACCTTATGGAGCAATAATTTAAATCAAACGTACCATGGCAAATTTACATTGCCCCAAAACATGAGTAAAAGTTGTGAAGGTTAGGCCTAGTTACACTACAAGAAAACTAAAACAGGCGACCGAAATTTGGCGACTGATATATTTAGTCGCCAAATTGGCGACTGAAATCAGTCGCCAATCTGGCGACTGTCTTTTTTAAAAAGGGAATCAAACGTGGCGACCGAGTTTTTAAATTTGGCGACTGAAATCTGGGTAGTCGCCAATTTTGGCGACTGAAATTCAGTCGCCAAAATGAATTTCAGTCGCCAATTTTTTTAACGGAATACAGGCAGTCTTTTTAAAAAGGGAATCAAACGTGGCGACCGAGTTTTAAAATTTGGTGACTGAAATATGGGTAGTCGCCAAATTTGGCGACTGAAATTCAGTCGCCAAAATGAAAGTTCAGTCGCCAAAATTTTTAATAGAAACCAGCCTCTCTCATACTTTACTCTTTACGAAACAAAAAAAAAAGGACGGGAGAGCGAAACAGCGGCGATGACGACACAACCAACCAACAACACCACACAACCACCCTTCCACCGCCATTTCCACCGCCATATCCACCGCCACATCCACCCTCTTCAATTAGGTTAGTTGTTTTTGTTTAATTTCAGTTTAATTTGTTAGATTAATTTGTAGTTAGTTTGATTAATTTGTGGTTAGTTGGTTAGATTTATTTGTAGATAGTATGTTTGATTAATTTGTAGTTAGATTTAGTTTAATTTGTAGTTAGATTTTGTTTAATTTGTGTTTGAATTAAAAGGGAATGATTAAAGGGGTTTTTGTCTTGGTTTAGGGTTATGGGTGGGGGTGGTTCGGTGGGTAGTGGTCGGCCGGCGGTCGGCCGTGGTTGGGGTGGGTCGTGGGGTGGTGTTTGGTGTTGGTAGCTAAGTGAAACCGTCTCATTATCATTAGTATTAAGCTAAGTGGAACCGTCTTAATTATTATTATTATTATTATTATTATTATTATTATTATTATTATTATTATTATTATTATTATTATTATTATTATTATTATTATTATTATTATTATTATTATTATTATTATTATTATTATTATTATTATTATTATTATTACTAAGTTAAGTGAAACCGTCGTATTATTATTAATATTAAGCTAAGTGAAACCGTCTTTTGCATTAATGGAATTAGCTAAGTGGAACCGTCTTTTGAATTAAGAGAAATTAGCTATTAGCTAAGTGAAACCTTCTTTAGGACTTGATTTTGATAAATTTAGTTTGATAATTCATGTTATTGATGAATTGAGGTTGAATAACCTTGTTTTTTTTGTTTTTGTTTTCTCTTTTCAGGGTTGTCACCGCTGTAGCTGTTGCTTCTTGTTTTCTTTTCATTTTTGCTTTTACTTGATTAGGTAACCTCCTCTTACCAGTTACCTTTTAAATTTACTAATTTTAGTTCAAATTATGTTACGGACTTTTGGATAGAAACCTTTATTATGTTGTTGAATTGTGCTATTGATTGACTTAATTAATTTAGTACTTGATTGTGTTGTTGTTTGATTTGATGTTGACTTAGTACCCGTTCAAGAATTACTCATTAGGAGTAATTCTTGAATAGTCCCCATTTTGGGATTGTCTTTGTGCGTTTCAAGTCATTTAGGTAGTAAACACGTACTTGTGATTTATTAATGAGGAATGATTTTGGTGGCGATCCCTTTAATGTTCTCCGAATACATGTATATGTGGAGTAATTAGTAATTCTACATAGATGTGTATTTGGAGAACTGAAGGGAATTGCTGCCGAATTTTTTCCTCATTAATAAATTACAAGTGTGTTTGCTAGTAACTTGAAACGTACATTGACGGGTTTAGGTTGGAGTGATAAGGACCCCATTCGAAGATGGATTACTTATTGACAATATTTATATATTGTTTTCATATGTTTATTTTATAATGTGGAGTATAATGTTTAAATTTTGTATGTAATATTATTGTTATTTTTTAAAAATGTTTAAATTATTGTGGGGTCTTCTTTAGATTAAAATGAAGAGATTGGAACGTTCATGGATGTATGAAGGAAGATTAGACCATTCCAATAAGAAAAGACGTCCTACTGGTAGATTTATAAAGGGTGTTAGCGAGTTTATTGAATTTGCTAAACAACAAGATGAATATGACTTGGTAGACAAAAAACTTAGGTGTCCTTGTGCCAAAACAAAAACCTGAAATACCAGCTTGACATTGTCGTTTCTACACCAAAAATAAATACCTAAGTTACTACTAACAGAAGTCAGCGGTAAGTAGGGTCGATCTCCACAGGGAGGCTATTTTGCTAATTATCTGTTTAATCCGATCCGTCGGGTGTCACGAAATGGGGTTTTGGATTGATATTCTAAACTAAAAACTAAAGCGAGGGAAATAAATAAGAGAAATTAACAAAGAAGAGAGAAGGGAGTATGCTAGAGAGTCGGTCTACCGTGGCGATATCGATCTTATACTATCGGGAATATTAAGGCGATTAGACTATTGATAAGAAGAGCTATGGTCGTCACCTTTCGGTCCTTAAACCGCCCTAGAGCGTAAAATGACTTAACTTTCGCCCTCACTGCAATACCCTATTGTAACTAAGCAAGCCTTCCCTTCCAATCTTTCGATCTAGGTCGGGGTTAACTAGAATTATTGGTCTCCTGCATGCATACATTCGACCGGATAACAATTAAATTGCCTAATACAATTCTTATCGCAGGGCTAATCTATTTAATACAGTTAAAACATCGCTACCACGGCTTCCCTAATCCTAACATACAAGGGAAATTAGCTACACATGGCTCGGGGTACTACACTAGCAATTGCTAATCTAATAACATAAGACATGGCAACTAAGAGAGAAACAATAAAAGCAATAAAAGAAAAAGGAAGAATAAAAGGGAAGAAATAAGTTACTTGAATTAATGATCCTAATTAAGAGGAACAAAGTAACAGTGTATTGGAAAATAAGAGAGGAGAAAAGAGAGGAGCAACGTGATCCCTCGATTCTTCGGATGATTACAAATGACAACCCTTACTCCTATTTATAAGAAATTAGGAGTAGGATTAAACCTAATTAACGAATTAAAGCTTAAAAAAGCCCGACCAAGATAATCCACTCGATCGAGTAGAGAAATCACTCGATCGAGCAAAGTCGACCAGAAATGTATCGATCGACCATGTATAGTGCTCGATCGATTGATTACACATAAGGGACTGGTCGATCGACTAAGGAAGCAACTCGATCGACTATTTATTGCACCTAAAACCACTCGATCGAGTAATAAATGACTCGATCAGGTGGGTCTTGACTTCAGCAGCTACAATTCTCGTTAGTTTGACTTTGACTTGTCCTTTTAGCTCCCGAAACACCTTCACGCATCCCAAGACAGCAATATTTCCCGCTCCAAATTATCTCTTCCTCCTAATGCATGCAAAATGGACGGTAAATGGCTTGATTTCACTCCTTTCGGGTCCATACCTGCAAATAAGACATAATAACCCAAAGTAGCATATTCGGGGCATTTCGTAGCATAAAACCACGATAAAAGCATAGAAATACGTGCATAAAATAGGCTAAAAAGACTATATAAAATGCACGTATCAAATCTCCCCAAACCAAACCTTTACTCGTCCTCGAGTAAACTCAAAACTATACGCTAATGGAACGGAAAAATAACTCAGAGCTAGCTACAAATGCCCACTTAAGCCAGTTTAATGCAAGCAAACTAATACTTTAAGCAGAAAATCAAATGCAAACGAGTTATAAGATGTTTATAATAAAGTAGCTGAACCGTCGACCTTGCAAGACCTTTAACAATGGACTCTCACGGGTCACTCTTCTCTCATGAAGCAAAGGGTAGGCATATATGTATAAGAGAGAAGGAGAAATAGTCGCTCACCTAAACTACGACCCACATAAACATGCATGCAACTAATATGATAGACAATTCTAGCTACCGTTCATACATTCCAACCAACAAGGTCCTGTCACAGCCGAGGGCTTACAAAAATATGGTAAAGTGAGGCAATGGGTAAGAAATGGCAAAACATTTATGAGAATGTGGAGGTATAGGTGATCAAGCTAGTACCTAAACAAAACCATATGAAAACATCCGATTCCAACTCAATTATGAATTAAGCACATGCCCTTCATTTGGCATAAAATCTCACCAAACCAAACCAAACATACTCCTCATATGAAATAAGATAGAACATAGGAGCAGAAACCGTCTCATAATCAAAAATCTTTTTTCTTTTTTTTTTCGAATTTTCTATTTCTTCACATTTTTCATTTTTTTTCCGATTCTTTTTTTCTTCAACTTCTTTTTTTTTTTCTTTTTCACGTTTTTTTTTCTTCTTCTTTTTCACGTTATTTTTTTTCATCATCCTCCTTTTCTTCATAAAATACCAACTCCGATTCAATAGAATATGCGCCAATATTTGATACAATGAAATATATACCGCAAAACAACAATCTAAACTAGCTTGACAAGGCAGGCTAAATTTGGATGTAGCTAAAGGGTCAACTGGCAAATTTGGCTAATGTGGAGTTAAATGGGTAAAAATGAAAGAAAGGGAAAATGTAAGCACCTCCCTGCATGTGACACCAACCACTAACCCGAATGTATGACGGCAAAAAGCAATTGAATTCCACATATGTGCAAATTGATGAACATGTTATGCAAGGAGTAACTACTCACAATCCTACATGAAACTGGTCATAAATGACACCAGCTTATAAGGCTCTAAATCTCAGAAATTGTAAGTAGGTTGCCAAAATTTCAGGTCAAGTCTATTCGTTCAGCTAAATTAAACATAAACTCGTAGATTATGCAACAGACAAAGCTAAAAGATAACAGTTTAATGCAAGGCTTAAGCAAAAAGACAGATATAGAGCAATTTCATCATTGAAATCTACCGTTCCGACTCAACCTATATGCTAAAATAAACGTGAAATTTTTTTGAATTTTCAACAATTTTCTGATTTTTTTATGAGAATTTTATGCATTTAAACAAAAATAAACAACAATGCAACATAAATAAAACGTGATAACATAAATGCATTAAAAACAATATGCAGACACAGATATGGATGCATAACCTCCCCAAACCAAACCGTACAATGCCCCCATTGTACCAAAACATGGAAAGGAAATGCAAACTAAAGTGGGAAAAGAGTAAAAAGCGGAAACTCACCAAATGCGCGAATAAGGGGACCTCCCCAATCCGACCATGAAATGGGAGGTTGCTAAGGGCCCGGAAAACCGTCTCAGGAAGCTAATCCAAGTCAATAACACTCGATGTCCGTCCAACAGTGGTCGATCGAGTAACATGGCCATCTAAACTGCTCGATCGACTGGAATCTGGGTCGATCGAGTGGTTTCTCATTCTGCAGGTGATCGATCGAGTACATCTTCACTCGATCGAGTGGATTCATCAGCAAAGGTGCTCGATCGAGTAGAAAAACTACTCGATCGAGGGATTCTCAATGTATTTCCTGCAGAACGCAATGTAAGAACAGCCCGCAAACTAACATGACAAGCATACTGAGATAGTCTATGGTATAAAACCATTTATTACAACTTAAGGGAGATATAAATGCAGAAATAAATCGCCGGGTTGCCTCCCGGGTAGCGCTAGCTTCAGTCAGGTCCCAGCTCGACCTTCTTTTTCTTCGAGCCTCTCTAATTAGTCACAATCAAAACAGCTCAAAGCGCGCACAACAATCAAATAAATAGTCGCGCATGTGCTACACAACAAAGATAAGTAGCACCAAAGTGGAATACAGAAATAGGAAATAAAAATATAAAACCGTTTAAGTCTAACAAATTTCCTATGAGCGCTCCTAAATTTATCCACATAATAAAGGAGCGCGGGAGCAACTGTCAATATATAAGGGTTCCGATTCAGATTAACAGTTTTGAAATGATGAGGACGGTGAAAAATCTTTAAATTAATCGACCACATGAGAGGAGGTGTAACTTTAAAAGAAATTGCGCAAGTCAAACGAGGCGGGATACTATTAGAACAAACAATAATAGAATTATCGTTTACTACCTCAGATCGGTCGCTCTTAATGACGGAATCATAAGTAAAAAAGTTTATTACCTCTTCCGTGCTAGGAGCAATTACCGTCTCAACTGCTTCTTCATCAACCTCCTCAGTGGAATCTGCCCCGTAGATCGCAGCTTCAAGTGTATCCGACTTGGCTGTGAATAAGGGAGGTTCACCGTAACCTTCATCATCGTCAAACTCGTCATCCAATATGAACCCAAGTGACGGAGTTAAGCTCCCAATGGCCAAATCAGTCGATCGAGCAAAGTACTCACTCGATCGACCAACTTCCTCCCGCATCTCACTCGATCGAGTAACATAATCACTCGATCGAGCACTGTCCTCCTGCATGTCACTCGATCGAGAAGAGATATTACTCGATCGAGGACTGTCTTCTGGAAATTCACTCGATCGACCATTATAATTCACTCGATCGAGTGATTCTTCCTGTACAGCGCTGGTATCCTTGCATACGCTCTGGAAATACGCTAGAAAGTCTTCATCCGAAATGTGGAAATCATTTTCAGCATCGGGCAACGCGGGTTCTTCATGGGAAAAACCGCTCTTGGTTAAGCACACCTCTTTTGGTTGCCGAGCAACCAACCCGGCTGTTAACCGAGCAATTTCAGACTGCAACTCGGCAATCTCAGTGACTTGAGCACCCATATGTCTACCAAATTCCAGAACGAAGGATCTCAGCTCCGCGATTTCTTTTTTCTCTACATCACGAGGATCTTGTTGCGGTGGCCATTGAAGGGGTGGATGTGGCGGCACAATTACGGCTGCATTGTGCTCAGCAGGACCACATCCCCAAGACTTCTTCCTTTCCCAACTAACGGATGGCTCAGCTTGGGCTTCAAACTGAGCAATTAGTCGGGAGACAGATGTCATCTTGGCAAGAGGGATCGAAGGTACTCAAGCCTTCCCTTCGATAATCTCCCTCGTGCTTTGTCTAATAAACCCGTGAGCCTATCAAAACAAAGACTAAAGAAAAAGATAAGAACAGCCTCAAGGTACTTAGTCTTCCCTTGAGGCGAAAGGACAAACAAAATAAAACAGATAAAAAGCGTCGCCTCCCCGGCAACGGCGCCAAAATTTGATGCGGTCGTTTCTACACCAAAAATAAATACCTAAGTTACTACTAACAGAAGTCAGCGGTAAGTAGGGTCGATCTCCACAGGGAGGCTATTTTGCTAATTATCTGTTTAATCCGATCTGTCAGGGTGTCACAGAAATGGGGGTTTTGGATTGATATTCTAAACTAAAAACTAAAGCGAGGGAAATAAATAAGAGAAATTAACAGCAAGAGAGAAGGGAGTATGCTAGGAGTCGGTCTACCGTGGCAGCTATCAGATCTTATACTATCGGGAATATTAAGGCGATTAGACTATTGATAAGAAGAGCTATGGTCGTCACCTTTCGGTCCTTAAACCGCCCTAGAGCGTAAACAGCTTAACTTTCGCCCTCACTGCAATACCCTATTGTAACTAAGCAAGCCTTCCCTTCCAATCTTTCGATCTAGGTCGGGGTTAACTAGAATTATTGGTCTCCTGCATGCATACATTCGACCGGATAACAATTAAATTGCCTAATACAATTCTTATCGCAGGGCTAATCTATTTAATACAGTTAAAACATCGCTACCACGGCTTCCCTAATCCTAACATACAAGGGAAATTAGCTACACATGGCTCGGGGTACTACACTAGCAATTGCTAATCTAATAACATAAGACATGGCAACTAAGAGAGAAACAATAAAAGCAATAAAAGAAAAAGGAAGAATAAAAGGGAAGAAATAAGTTACTGAATTAATGATCCGGAATTAAGAGGAACAAAGTAACAGTGTATTGGAAAATAAGAGAGGAGAAAAGAGAGGAGCAACGTGATCCCTCGATTATTGGATGATTACAAATGACAACCCTTACTCCTATTTATAAGAAATTAGGAGTAGGATTAAACCTAATTAACGAATTAAAGCTTAAAAAAAGCCCAGCCCGCAGCATAATCCACTCGATCGAGTAGAGAAATCACTCAATCGAGCAAAGTCAGCCAGAAAACAGCTCGATCGACCATGTATAGTGCTCGATCGACTGATTACACATAAGGGACTGGTCGATCGACTAAGGAAGCAACTCGATCGACTATTTATTGCACCTAAAACCACTCGATCGAGTAATAAATGACTCGATCAGGTGGGTCTTGACTTCAGCAGCTACAATTCTCGTTAGTTTGACTTTGACTTGTCCTTTTAGCTCCCGAAACACCTTCACGCATCCCAAGACAGCAATATTTCCCGCTCCAAATTATCTCTTCCTCCTAATGCATGCAAAATGGACGGTAAATGGCTTGATTTCACTCCTTTCGGGTCCATACCTGCAAATAAGACATAATAACCCAAAGTAGCATATTCGGGGCATTTCGTAGCATAAAACCACGATAAAAGCATAGAAATACGTGCATAAAATAGGCTAAAAAGACTATATAAAATGCACGTATCACACAAAAAGAGGCGTGGTTCAATAACTTTCGGGTATATATTTTCCGTAATTCTTTGTTTTAGAAACCAAATAATTAATTTTGATAAATTTTTTAAGAACCAAGGTTATACTTAATTAATTTTATACTAATATGAAATTTTGTCGCTTTTTTTTTGTAGCTATCATTTGCTTGGTCACCGTCTCAAGAACAGAATGTCCGTTACAGATACAATGACGTCGGTACTCGATGATATCGAGACGTGATCTGGAAGGTTATCAGGCGCCCGAAGGAACCAGATCACATGAAAGGTATTTAATTAACTTGTTTTGTTATTTGTATTAATTAGCATATACTCTCTTATATTATAATTAATATCAGTAACTTATTAATTATGATTTCATATGTGTAATTGCAGGTGACAAGTATGAAGGCTTAATAAAGCATACCAAAAGTGAAGCTTTTCAGAAGAAGTCTAAGCAAGCATCCCTCAACAAAAGAGGAGGAAAGGAAGACGCTGTGAACGAGCCTACGCATTACGCGGGTTCACGATCGTTCTGGGATAAAGTATTGGGTGTAAGTTTGTCTATTATTTCACACCTTTTTTTTGTTTTCAATGCAACATGTTTATTTTATGTTAGATTTTTTGTTGATTTTCTAACATTTATGTTTTTTTTTTCAGTCAGAAAGAAAAGAAGAAGTCAAAGCCAATTGCGACGGTACCAGAACTGTTTCTGGACACGCATTCCAAGGTTGACCACAAAGGGGTTAGAAGTTTGACCAAACCAAAAGACAAGCAATTATATGTAAGTTTTCCCTAACACTTTATTTTTGTTAATTTATAATTCTCTTTTAAAATGTCGTATATAAGGTGGTTACCATATTAACTTACAACCATTTGTTTAATATTGTAGGAAGCATTTGAACAAGAAAAAGCCGCCAATCCAGAAAAACCGGATAATGACATATTGTATGAGTTAGTGAATGGTTTCAAGAAAGGGCACGTGCATGGTACCGGAAGTTCAACGCCGGCTTTCTATGAGAAAACGCGTAGGAGATCGACTTCAACAATTCCCAGCAACACGTATCAACCGGGAATTATTAGTCAACTTCAAGCTCAAGTAAGAGAGCGTGATGAACGTGAAGCCAAACGTGATGAAGAATTGCGCCAAACGAAGGAAAGAATGGCAATGTTTAAGACTTGGTGGAAAGGTTGTAACCCCGGACCTGGACCCAACTACGATCCAAATGATCCGCATGGTCCACAAGGGGGGAGTGGAGCCGGTGTTGGCTTCCAAGTAAGATGATTTTAGCATGTAAGCTTGTAAAACTTGAACTTTAGAATAGCTTAGTTTGTAAAACTTTCATTTTCAATATATGAAATGAAGTTTGAGAAAATGGGTGGTGTTAGGTTGAAATGTATGGTGTTGTGTGTGTTGAAATTTGGGATGTATGGCGTTGTGGAACATCGGTTTGTATGCAGGTTGTAAATATTTGGCTAGGAATGAAAACGAAGAAAACCACCAAAACATACAGTGGCTTTGGCGACTGAATAAGGTCTTTGGCGACTGATTTAGGGTAGTCGCCAAAATGGCGACTGAAACTCAGTCGCTAAAACCTTATTCAGTCGCCAAATTTGCTCAGTGAATAGGCTACGTCACCCAAATTTGGGCGACTGATATCACATTTGGCGACTGAAATGCAGTCGCCAATTTGGCGACTACTTCAAATCAGTCGCCAATTTGGTGACCGATGTTAGTCGCCAATTTCAGTCGCCATTTTGTCATTTGGCGACTGATTTTTCAGTCGCCAAATTTGGCGACTGATATTAGTTGCCAAAGTTAGAAAAGGCGACTAAGGTCTGCGACTAACGTTTGGCGACTGATTTCAGTCGCCAAATTGATTTTAGCGACTGATTTCAGTCGCCAAAATCGGTCGCCTGTTTTAATTCTTTTTGTAGTGTTATGAGTTAACCAATATGCAACGAGATTAATTAAGAGCATGAGTTTACCTTTTCCCCCTCTTGACATCATCAAAAAAGGGCAGGGATGTCAAAAGCATTCAAGAGAAAGAATGCATAAGAAAACACAAAAAGACACACACAAACGTGACAAGATAACAAGGTCAACAGAAACATACGGTTTAAACATAGTCTAACCATAGTTCACCAAAGCTAAAAGAAGTTTAACATACACCACCAAGCAAGAAATTAAGAGTGATTATTCGGTGGGAAAACAAAAGAAAAGGGCAGGGCAAAGATAGGCAAGAGTTTAAACGGGTAAAGGTTTCAGGGAGAGGAGGCTTGGTCACCATCTGAGTCATCACCCAAGAGATCTTCGTCTAGTGGGTCGGCTACACCATCATCACCATGCTCCTTAGTTGAGACAAGAGTGGAAATGATATCCACTTCACCACGAATCATGTCCATAGTGGATGTAAGAGCCGAGAGAGCCATGTCCTTTTAACTAGCATCGTGCTTGACCCAAGCACTCAAATCAGCAATGGCTTGGAGAATTTCCCGTAAACTACCCGTTCCAACTTGACTAGACAACCCACCCTCTGGTTCCGACTTAATTTTCACAGAAATCAGTTCATCATTATCCACTTTGATAAGCATTCTTCCCATTTGACCGTCACTCATTATATCACACATGTCCAAGGACCTCATGCTAGAGCTAACTAACACCCCGTGTGCCTTAAGAACGATTGACAACCACATTCCGTAGGGGAGATGAAGCACACTAGTGGAGGGTTTACAGAGTTTGGCCGAGATAAGATCAAAGTGCTTAAACATTAACCCAATCAAATTAACCTTTTTATGAGTTGCAATATGATATATGACATATTGTTGGGCTATGGACAATTTTCCCCGGTCACCCGAAGGGTAAAGAGAACGACAAAGCATGTTGAAGATTAATCGAAGAGGAGGGGGTATGGAGGTATTACTGACGGGACCACAGGTTACGGCTTTTGGACAAACAACTTTGGCAACGGCTAAGGGTGAGGCATAAGGTAGGGGTACCCAAGTTTCAAATAGGGAGATTGTCATAACCTCCGGTTGGGACATTTAGAGCAGTAGCAAAATCAGATTGAAAAAGTTTAAGCGGTTTACCATTAACTTTAGCCGTGAGAAAATCACCCGACTTATCCACTCGGACCGATGCAAAGAACAGAACCACTTCACTGACAAACACGGGTTCACGAAGCTCCAATAGATTTTCCCAACCTTGAGCCATAATTCTCTAACATTGTGAAAAGCAGGAGACTCAAACCAGGACTGTTTATGGACCCGAGGAGAGTGAATAACTTTGGGGGACATCAATCGTTTGCAATTTTTGTAGATAGAGGTGGGAAGATCCAAGCTTTCAAGTTGTTCCCAAACACGAGCCATGTCCCATTTGGAGGTGAGTGACACTGAATCTGATGGTGAAAGATACACCAATTTTTTCTTTGAGGGTTTGGATTTTTTGGAGGGGGGGGTTCAATGGGTGGTTCAACTGGGGGATCAATGGTTTGATTGAGAGTAGTAGATCCGGGGTCAACTTCACTTTGCTCGACACTCTCTGGAATTGGGGGTAAAGAGGATTCGGTAACTGTTGGTTTTCTTTTATTAACTTTCTTCGCCGGGATCGGAACAGAATCAGTCGGTTTTGTCGGATTCACACTTACATCACATGGAGTTTCTTCAATTTCATCAATATCCACAATGACGGTTTCGGTGGATGAGCTTGAAACTGTAGTACTCTTCTTGCGACCACCTCGAGTTCGACGCCCAACCATGGTGGAGATTGGAACGTCGTCAGATGGGACTGTGGTTGGAGGAATAGTGGCGAGAGGGGTTGGATGTGGGTTTACAAGTTCTGGGTTAGAGGTTGGTGATGGATTTGTGGATGGATTTTGATGTCGAGGAAAGGCGTAGGAGTCTTTTTGAGATGGCATGGTTTTGGAGGTAGGTGGTGGGTCTGTTGATGTGGATGGGTTGGTCATTTTTACGGGTTTGATGGGAATGGTGGTGTTAAAAGAGGTTTTGGCCATGGTGGGTAAAAGGGTTATAGGGTAGGTGAGATGGAGGGAGTGGAAGGTGATAGGTTTTGTGGGTTGAGGGATTTTGGACGGTGGGTTAAAGGGATAATTGGCCCAAACAATAAATGAGGTAAGTGGAGGTAGTTGGCCCAATAAATTAATTTGATCACTCGAAATTAGAAGCAAAGTAACATAATATAAACGTAAATTTAGATATGTGGTTGAGTGATTATCGACTCACGAGTGTGGTGTCAATTTTCGGTCTAAAAATGATATGGATGCACATAGAACACTTAATCACATATGTCCATTTTAGTTAATCAATTAGAAGAATTAGCAAGACTCATCCTAGAAATCACAAAAAATTAATTAACCCAATTTCTAGTCTAAATTTCTCAAAATGTTCTCTAGCAAGTGGCTTAGTAAAAATGTCGGCAATTTGATTTTTGGTTTTACAAAAGATAAGTTTAACATGTCCTTTCTCCACATGATCACGAATGAAATGATGACGAATATCAATATGTTTGGTTTTAGAGTGTTGAATAGGATTTTTGGAAATATTTATTGCACTCGTATTATCACACATTATGGGAACGAAGTCAAAAATAATAAACCAAAATCAAGGAGTTGTTGTCTTACCCAAAGAAGTTGAGAACAACAATGTGCGGCACTAACATACTCGCTTTCGGCCGTTGAAAGAGCTACCGTGTTTTGTTTCTTTGATCCCCAAGAAACCAAGCAAGGACCCAAGAATGTTGCAATTCCGGAGGTGCTCTTTCTATCTACCGTGCACCCCGCATAGTCCGCATCCGAAAAGCCTATGAGATCAAATGGACAATGTAAGGGATACCATAAGTTGACATCTTGTGTTCCAATCAAATACCGAAGAATTCGTTTAACGGCTTTGAAATAGGATTCCATCGGATTTGCTTGGCACCTAGCACATAAACAAACACTAAAGAGAATGTCGGGACGACTTGCGGTCAAGTAAAGAAGTGATCCAATCATACCTCTATACACCTTTTCACTAACATTCTTACCGAGTTCATCTTTGTCCAATTTGGACCCGGCTACCATAGGTGTATCATAAGACCTACCATTTGTCATCCCAAATTTCTTAAGCATTTCTTTAATGTACTTTTGTTGATGAATCATTATTCCATCCTTTGATTGTTTGATTTGGAGCCCGAGGAAAAATCCTAGCTCACCCATCATGCTCATTTCAAACTCCGATTTCATTAGTTCCGAAAAATACAAGTATAGGAGTTCATTTGTTGCACCAAATATAATGTCATCAACATATACTTGGACAACCAACAGTTCAGCTGACTGTGACTTTAAGAACAATGTTTTATCAATGGAGCCTCTTTTAAAACCATTTTCAATAAGAAATTTAGACAATCTATCATACCAACAACTAGGTGCTTGTTTTAAACCATAAAGAGCTTTGTCTAATTTGAAAACATGGTTAGGCAAATCATTGTCCTCAAAGCCCGGTGGTTATTCCACAAAGACATCCTCTTCCAAATATCCATTTAAGAAAGCGATTTTAACATCCATTTGGAAAAGTTTAATGCCTTTGTGAGCCGTAAAAGCTATAAGTAATCGTATGGCTTCAAGTCTAGCTACCGGTGCATAGGTTTCATCGTAATCAATACCCTCTTGTTGGTTATAACCTTGCACCACTAGTCTAGCCTTGTTCCTTACAATTTCTCCCGAGTCATCAAGCTTATTGCAAAAGACCCATCTAGTACCAATGACGGTGCGATTAGATGGTCTAGGGACTAAATGCCATACCTCGTTCCTTTTGAATTGATTGAGTTCTTCTTGCATGGTAAGCAACCAATATGCATCAGTCAGAGCGACTGTTACATTGGTGGGTTCAATTTGAGAGAGGAAGGCATTGTGGGCACAATACTCTTTGAGATGAGCGAGATTGTTGAGGGATGATCTTGTTCGAATTCCAGAGTTGAGATCGCTTGTGAGATTAGAGAATGGATGAGAGCTTTGATGTTTCCACTTCTTTGGAACAACAATTTCTTGTTCCCCCTCAGCAGAATTAGTCTCAGTGACTGTTTCCATTTGCTTAGAGTGGTCTTCATCAGCAAATTGTGGAGTTGATTCAATTCTGGAAGTGGAGGCAACAGTCGTTGGGTCTGTTGCATCCAGAGAGGAAACAGCAGCAGGTGTACCACGTGTTCCCCCTGAGTTGCAGCTTTCTTTTGAAGGTAACAGTCCCTGTGGCTGTTGCAAATCAGCGTTGGGGACCTCTATTTCCTCGAACACGAAATCCTTTCGAACAAGACCAATCTCGAACTCATCATCATCATTATCTTCTTCTTCTTCCACATTTTGTACCTGTCCAAGCATACTAGATTCATTAAAAATAACATGGATGCTTTCTTCAATTAACAAGGTTCGTTTATTGTAAACTTTGTAGGCCTTGCTATGATCGGAGTAGCCAATAAACACCCCTTCATCACTACGTGGATCAAACTTACCCAAGTTGTTTTTACCATTGTTATGAACAAAACATTTGCTTCCAAAACATCTGAAATATGAAATGTTGGGTTTTCTTCCACGTAGTAATTCATAGGGAGTTTTTTTTAGGATACTCCTTATCATGACACGATTATGAATGTAGCAAGCGGTATTTACCACTTCGGCCCAAAAGGTTTTAGGCAACTTATTACATAATAACATTGTTCTAGCCATACCTTCAAGGGTTCTATTAATCCTTTCAACCACACCATTTTGTTATGGGATTCTAGGAGCCGAGAAGTTATGGTCTACACCATTGTCATCACAATAAGCACCAAATGATGAGTTTTCGAATTCGGTTCCATGATCGGTTCTTATTGAAACAAGTTTTAAGTTAAGTTTATTTTGAATCTTTCTTAACCAAATTAGAAACTCATCAAATGCCTCATTCTTAGAGCTTAAGAAGAGTGCCCAAATGAACCTAGAGTAATCATCAACAATGACACACACATAACGACTACCACCTCTACTTTTAGTTCTCATTGGTCCACACAAGTCGATATGTAAAAGTTGTAAAGGTTGAGATGTGCTTACAATTCTTTTGGATTTAAAGGAACTTCTAACATGTTTGCCTCTAGCACATTCATCACATACTTTATCAAAATTAAACTTCATATTGGGAAAGCCTTCAACTAAGTTGAGTCTTTTAAGGGTATTAAGAGTTTTAGTACTAACATGACCAAACCTTTTATGCCATAACCAAGGATCATTGTTCATTACACTCATGCAAGACATGGTATGACCGAATAGAGTGTTCAAATTAGTTAAGTACACGTCTTTGACACGTCTTCCTTCGAGAATTAATTCATGAGTAGTGGCATCAATTATTCGACACAAATTAGCATTAAATTCTACAATGTTACCCTTATCACAAAGTTGAGAAATGCTAAGGAGATTATGCTTCAAACCTTTGACAAGCCGCACGTTGTTGACACAAAGTAATGGTTACTTACCAACCTTTCCAATCCCAACTACTTCACCTTTCTTGTTATCACCAAACCTTACCGTGCCACCATTGTATGCTTTAAGTGAGAGGAATTGGCTTCTATCACCCGTCATGTGACGAGAGCATCCACTATCCAAGTACCAATTGCGGCCACCTCTCACCAAGCCCTACACAAAATTATATTTTGAGTTTAGGAACCCAAACAAACTTGGGTCCCCTTTTGTGATCAACATATCTTACGGTGTCTTTCCTAAACCATATTTGCTTTATTACTTTGATGTTCTTGTTAATGTCATCAAACCTTTTGTTACAAGCATTGAGGACTTGACCATTCTTACCACAATAGTTGCAAATAATGTACTCGGGAAGACCAACATATTTCCTTCTTCTAAAATCAGTTTTAGGCTTATGGATGCAACAGTCTGTCTGACTGTTCCATTTGAAGCCCAAACCAGCAACTTTGCTACATCTCTCGGTTTGACTTGTGAGAAAGTTTAACACAGTTTGACTTCCCTCCCATTTTTCAGTGATGTTTTTAACATTTACAAGTTCATTTGTCAAGTCATTGACTCTTGAGAGGAGATGCAAATTCTTTTCTTTTCCCTCTTGAGTTCATAATTGTTAACACTTTCTATAGACAACCTTTTCTCAACTATGAAGTCATGGGTGTGGTTATTGAGTTTAGATACGAGATATCCGATCTTTTCTTTGGACTCCTCATACTTAGATGTCATCTCATCAAGACGTTTGTTTAGATCAACGAATTCATCGGATCTATGATGAGGAGTAGATCTAGAAGTGCTACACTCGGGCATACCCTTTTGAAGAAAGGTAAGCCTTTCATGAAGAACCTCTATTTCTTTCTTGAGACTAACTACCTCACCTTTTAGACACTTGTTTTCATTGACCAAACACTCAATTTTCGCTACTAAATCCAAAACGTTTTGAAATCGATACTTATAAAAAAGTTGGTCAAGAAGCTTACATACTTTCTCTTTGGAGTAAGTTCTAGCCTTGGGCTTTAGATGATTTACCTCGTTGTTGGAATCGGATTCAGAGTCATTGGGATTAGCCATGAGGCATCTTAGGTGTTCGATTTTTGAGGTTTTTGAGACTTTGTCCTTAAGATGACTTGTGAGACACATTTTAGCCTCTAGTTCCTCCTCGATGAGTTCCTCACCTTCCTCGGAGTCGGACATTCCCCAAATAGCACTCATGACTCTATGTTTATAGTCTTTTTTAACTTTATCTCGTCTTTCCTTGGATTTGAATTCATCCCACTTGGGACATTCTTTAATTTGGTGAGTTTTATCACCACATTTAAAGCATCCCACGGTGGAACTAGGTCGTTTCTTAGGAAAGCGTTTTTTCGAGTAATTATTAGTGAAACTTTTGTTTCCTTGACCATTGACTAACCCGGCTAGATTCCTTGAGAACATAACAAACTCGTCTTCCTCCTCATCTTCTCCATCACTTGGAGAGGATGTGAGGGCGAGACTCTTTCCCTTTGAGGACTCACTAGAATGCTTGTCGAGATTAAACTCATGAGCCATTAGTGATCCCATTAGTTAATGAAGAGATAGGGTTGACAAGTCTTTAGCTTCCTCTATGGCGGTGACCTTGGGTTGCCACTTAGAGGTTAGACTACGAAGGATTTTTCGAACGATGTCCTCGGACTCGAAATTCCCTCCTAGACTCTTTAGCTCATTAATAATACAAGAAAAACGTGAAGAAAAGCTATTTATGGACTCGTCCTTTGACATTCTAAACATCTCATATTGTTGCATGAGAAGGTCAATACGGTGTTTTATCACTTGGGATGTCCCTTCATAAGCAAGTACAAAAGAATCCCAAATAGATTTTGCCGTAGGACATCCAGAGATTCGATTAACTTCCCCCTCACCAACACAACGTTGAAGAATCGACATTGCTTTGGAGTTCTTTTCGGCAAGTTTGAAGTCATTTTCATTGTAATCTTTTTCCCCTTTTGTTTTGGTGAAACCGTTTAAGATATCGGTTTCCTCAATAACGAGAGGTCCATTTTGGATGATGTTCCAACATTGATAGTCTATGCTTTTGATGTAATGTTCCATTTTGAATTTCCACCATCCAAAATTTGCACCGGTAAAGACCGGGATCTTGGAGTGTTTCTCGGAATCCATTACCCAAGAATCAAACTCTAAGGCGATTAGCCTCGATCAAGAGCACGAGGCTCTGATACCAATTGTCGAGTTTATGGATTCAAGTACCTAAGAGGGGGAGGGGGTGAATTAGGTACTATTTAAAAAATTTAACTTCAACTTTATTGAATTAAAGTAAGTTGTAGGATGAAAAGAGATAGGAGAATACTTCGAATAATATTGAGAAATTAAACGAGTATTAAAATGGACAATTGCTGAAGTATGAAAGTAACAATTGTTCTGACTGTAGTTATTTGTCTCAGTTTATGAAGTACAAACTGCAGACCAAATGTGACAGTATGTGGAACTGTTACTTCAAAAGTTAAGCAAATGAAATGCAAACGAAACAAAGAGCAGCAGAATAAACAAATAAAATCAAACACGAGATTTTTGAATTGGTTAGGCAAGAACTCAAGTGCCTACGTCCCATCTACTTTTTATTGATTAATTTTAGTGATCTACTCCGACTACTAAAAAACCCATACAATAAAAAGACAAGAACCTACTCCGGTTGTGACACAAGTTCAAGAACTACTCTGTTCTAGAACAAGTAAATTCGCAACCTACTCCGGTTGCCAAAGAGTTAAAGACTACTCCGTCCTAAACTCTACACACAAACTTAGAACGTTATAAGGATCAAGTTTCCACTAGCTTATTCTTAAACAAGAATTGAGATGGACAACTTTACAAGATCAACGGTTCATAAGTGAGAGAGTTTAGTATGTTAAAGTAACAGTAGCTATGATTGTAACACTTGAAGACTTTTAAAAGTTTTGCAAAATAAAGACTCGGTTTTTAAGCTTTGAAAAACAATTTGCAAACTTAAATGAAATCTCAGAAAAGTCTTGAGGATTTGAGAGGATGAGGCACGCCTTTTATAGGGAGAGCAAGCAAGGTGGGTTGTTAGGGTTTTAAGGATCAAGGACCATCACATGTGATGAGTTTCAACAACTTCCCAAACTTGCACAAAAGAGGGTTCTTATTCAAAAGGCAAAGGAGAGAAAGAGTGTTTGAAATTATCCAAAAGAGATCATAAGTTTTCAGAAAACAAAAGGAGGAAAACAAGTCACATGATGACAAGGTTTCACAAAAATGGCAAAAAGCAATCCTTATTTTATAAAAGACCAAAGAGTCAAATTTGCACAAAGAGGAAACAATTTGAAATGATAATTACTCAAACCACTTTTTCTAGAAGGCCAAATCCTTGCAAAAAATCAGAAAGTTATCTTTAAAAATTCAAGACACGTAAATGACTTTTGAAAGATAAGAAGAAGTTCCAAGTGTTACGAATCAAGGCAACGGTCCAGGCTGCTGTTACTTGTAAAAGTAACAGTGGTCTTGACTGTCTCTGTTTCTTTAAAATACTCTACTTTCTAACTTGTACATTAGATGACGCCTAGGACTCAATACATTGGGTGATCAACAATTCAACACTTCTTAATCCAAGCTTGATTTAATCATAAATCCTGAAAAGGTAAACTAAGATAGCACACATTAAATGGGCATGTTATCATCAATCAAAGGAACCCAACAACATTTTTACGCCGCCGAGCATGGCTTTCAAAAAGACCGATATACGTCTAACAGATCGGCTTGGCGTGTAGGTGGTTGTGTCCATAAAACTAATATTCTTGTAGCTTTGTCTTATTGCATATCTACGAGTTAATGTTAAAATTTAGCAGAACAAATAGACTTGACTCGAAAATTTTGGCAAACTACTTATAAATTCTAAGGAACTAGAGCTTATTAAACTGGTGTCATTTATGACCAGTTTCATGTAGGATTGTGAGTAGTTTACTCCTTGCATAACATGTTCATTAATTTGCACGTATATGAAATTCAATTGCTTTTTGCCTACATACATTCGGGTTAGTGGTTGGTGTCACATGCAGGGAGGTGCTTACATTCCCTTTTCTTTCATTTTTACCCATTTAACTCCACATTAGCCAAATTTGCCTGATGACCCTTAGCTACATTCAAATTTAGCCTGCCTTGTCAAGCTAGTTTAGTGTATGTTTCGCGGTATATATTTCATTGTGCCAAGTTTGGCTTGTATCTGATGATTTGGAGTTGGTAATTTATGAAGAAAAGGAGGATGAGAATAGAAATTTGAAAAAAATATAGAATTTGAAAAAAAAAAATGAAAAAACGTGAACAAAAGAAAAAGAAGAAAGACGAAAAAGAAAAGAAAAAAAGAGAAGTATGTTCGATTGTTGACAGTTTCTGCTCCTATACTTTACTTATATCTATTGAGGAGTATGTTCAGTTCGGTTTGGTGAGTTTTGGTGCCAAATGAAGGGCATATGTGCTTAATTCTATAATTGAGTGAGAATCGAATGTTGTTATATGGTTCTGTTTAGGTACTAGCTTGGCCGCCTATACCTCCACATTCTCATAAATGTCTTGCCTTTTCTAATCCATTACCTCACTTTACCATAACTTTTGTAAGCCCTCGGCTGTGACAGACCTTGTTTGGTTGGAATGTATGTACGGTAGTTAGAATTTTCTATCATATTAGTTGCAAGCACGTTTATGTGGGTCGTAGTCTAGGTGAGTGACTTCTTATTCTTTCTCTCTTACATTTAGTTGTTTACCCTTTGCTTTATGAGTGAAGAGTGACCTGTGAGAGTCCATCATTAAAGGTCTTGCAAGGTCGACAGTTCAGCTCTATTTTAAATATCTTATAACTCGTTTGCATTTGACTGTTTCGCTATAAGTATTAGTTGCTTGCATTAAATTGGTTTGAGTGGGCATTTGTAGTTAGCTCTGAGTTATCTTTTCTGTTCCATTAGTTTTGCATATAGTTTGCTTGGGGACAAGCAAAGGTTTGGTTTGAGGAAGTTTGATAAGTGCATTTTATATAGGCTTTTTGTATCAAATTTGCACGCATCTCTATGCATTTTGAGTAGTGTTTAGCTACAAATGTCCCCCGAATTGTCTACTTTGGTTTCTTTTATCTTATTTGCAGGAATGAACCAAAGAGAAGCATAATCAAGCCTAAAACATGTCCCTATGCATGCATTCAAGAGATGAGTTGAATCGGAGCTTGAATACTACTATTTTGAGATGCGCAAAGAAGTAAGATAGCTAGGCGTGCAAGGAAAGAATCTCAAATTACTAGTGCCTACTTTGGAGAGCTATATCTAGAGTTCTACAACTTATTTTTAGGTGATTACAATTTTAGATGAAATCTTGTCCTCTTATCTTTCCAACGCCACCGGAAATGCGCTGTTTGCCCAAGTAACGAAGAAATGGCGGCCATTTGAAGTTCAGTGCGCGAAGCAGGAATTATGCGCTGAGAAGCACTCGATCGAGCTCTATTCTCTCCGGTCGACCCCTTTCGCCTTTCGATCGACTACTTTTGATTGAGAAACCATTCAATCGACCAAGCTACTTGCTCGATCGACCAACTTATGCAAAGGCCATTCGATCGAAGACTTATAGTTGGTCGATCGAGTAAAAACCTGTCTGGCGAGCGTCATATTTGTCGAGATTTATCTTATATTAGTTAATATCTTACTAAATAAAATATCTATTATATATAGAGACTTATTAGGTTAGGAGGAAGGACCTCTTTTTTACACACAATATCATGTTAGTTTAGCAGGAGAGTAGTATGGTGTTCTTCTCTCTATTTTTGTCGGTTCTAAATTATGTAATTCCTCTTCTCTACTTTATTTAATTTAGTTTCTAGAATTAATTCTCTCCTTTCACTTCTCTTATTCCTTTACTCCTTTATTTTCCTTGTTTAGTCTAGTTCTTATTATTTCAATTCTCTTCATCTTTTATCATGTTGTTATCTATTGTTGCTTTTGTTAGTATTAGTTTCGCTATTATCAATATGCTTAGCTAATTTCATTGCTAGGATTTAGGGGATTCAATGAGTTGATGTTATTTGCTTATTAGGGTTGCAGATCTGTTGCTAAAATCATGTCTTTGTTGTTAATCACTGCATATAATTGCAATTAGTTACTTGAGTAGACGCATTTAGCTAATTGATTTGGTAGGCCTTGACCTAGACCGGAAGGTTGGAAGGGGTGAGACCTGCAGTGAACATTAGGATGCTTTAGTGAGGGCGAAAGCTAAGCTAATAGTATTTTAGGGTGAATTGAGACCGGAAGGAGATATTTGTTGCCCCTTAGACTGATACAAGTGACCAATCTGTGACCTTAGCTGCAATTATCTGACATTCACTGGTGACCCGACAATCCTAGTTCCTTCTCTTTATAGTTAGTCTCTTAAATCTCTCCCTGCTTTAGTTAGTTTTAGTTTAGTGACAAAATCGAACCCCCAATACAGTGACTTAAACAAGCTTAGTTTAGCGAGTAGAAGCAACATAGCCTCCTGACTCGCCTAAAATGTCGCAATAAAAGATGGCCAAATTAACAATTTATATACCATAAAGCATACTAATTAACACTAATTCTAAAGTAGTAAAGTAGTAAACAAGGGATTGAACCCAAGAGAAGGGGGGTTTTGCAATGGTGTGTTCAATAGAGCAAGTAGAACAATTGTGACAATTTCAACAACAAACAAGTATGTACAAAGGGGGGGGGGGGTGGTTTGGTTGGAGTTTCAATTGTAACAAAATCAAGGCAAAAGTCAAACAAGAGCAAGCAACAAACAATCAAACAAGTGGATTTTAAGATGGAAATTTATCAATTTGAGAGAGACTTAATCCGACCCAAATTTAGGCACTTTAGTTGATAAAACTACTCAATCAATCCTTCTAATTAATATTATCACCTTATTGTGGAGATGATTCTCCTAAATCTCCTAAATAATGGTTAAATGACAAGGAAATCACACTTAATCAAATAACCCAACTTATCAATCCTACCAAGTAGAAATCACATACATTGGCCAAATTAATAAGAAGATAAAGACACTAGAGATTCATGCAAAGATTAATGCCTAATTACAAGTTAATCATTTACTTGCTAATTAAGCCAAGAAGAAATCACATTCATTATCATAATAACAAGGTGTTGTAAAGATGAGATTACAAAAAACAAAGATGATGATGGAAAAATAGAGAGATGTGAGAGAAAGAGAGAGAAAAAAGAACAAAAAAATTCGTAAAACCCTAAAATTGAAAAACCTAAATAATGGCAACAATTTATTGTAATGATACTACTCAATTTCCCCCTCTAGTCTCTAATGTTAATCAAAGTCCTCAGAATATTGATCCTATGCCGCCAATTGCAATCGTTTATTCTTCTGTTGTGGTTGGTGGACCTGGTAGCGCTCAAACTCAGAAATCAGCAGATATTAATCAAATTGTGGGTGTTGCGCCTTATGATTTGGAAGCTTTGGTGCCTGAATCTGATTCGGGATGGACTGTTCAGAGAAATCGTAAGGGGAAACAGTCGTTGGTTAGTATTCCAGAGGAACCTGAGGATATATTACGATTTACGGCTGATAATGTTAAGGAAGAACTCGAATATTGGAAGAATTCTGTATATGGTTTTGTCCTAGGGGCAAATCCATCTATTGAGGTGTTAGAGGGCTTTCTCAAGCGTCTTTGGTCTAAATTTCCCATCGATAAGATCTCCTTTTGCCCTAATGGTGTGTTTATTGTGAGATTTAGGACTGCTGCTGCTCAATCTCAAGTGTTACAGCAGGGCCATTTCCTCTTTGACAATAAACCGCTAATTGTGCATCCTTGGAGTGAAGATGTAGAGCTGGTGAAGGAAAATGTGAAGGATGTTCCAGTATGGGTCAAAATACATAATTTACACTTGAACTACTGGGGTAAGTGCCTTCCAAAAATTGCTGGTTTACTGGGTTGTTTTGTTAGATGTGATGAGGCCACCTGTGCCAAAACACAGTTAGGGTTTGCTCGTGTCATGGTGGAAGTTCCTTTTGGCAGGCAAATTCCTAAGTGTGTGAAGTTTATGGATGAGGATGGTCATATTGTGTCCCTGAAAGTAGAATTTGAATGGAAACCAATTGCTTGTACTAAGTGTAAAGGTTTAGGTCATGAGACGGCTAACTGTAGGAAGGGGTCTAATGGAACTCAGAAGGTGGCTCCTGCTCCTCCTATGAAAAAATAATGGAGACCTAAGCCCCAGAATGGGAAACAGAATGTTAGTACACATAGTCCTAAGATTGTTTCTGTCCCTGCTGTTGAGAACCCTGTTACTCCTCCTGTTCAAGCTCCTATCACTGTTACACCTATCGAAAAACCTAATCAGTTTGATGTTGAATGGTGTAAGAATGGTAAATATCATATGGTTGCCACTCCTGCACGTAATATCATCAGATTAAGCAGGCAGGAGATTGTTGAAGCAGGTTTGAGCTCACTCAAATTTGGTTCCCAAACATTCCTTGACTCCCTTAATAATGTTACCCCAATAGTTGGGATTGGGATAAATGGTAGTGCATTACCTCCTTCTGGGGGTAATATATAATTGGGGATTTTGGAATATTAGGGGGTTAAACAGCCTTTCCAAACAAAACACTATTAAATGGTTCCTCCATCATCATATGATTGGTTTGTTTGGCCTCCTTGAGACAAAGGTTAAAACTTTGTCTCTAAACTCTGTTAGAAATAATCTGTGTAGTAATTGGTGTATTTCTACTAATACACAGTACCATAAAGGGGGTAGGATCTGGATTTTGTGGAATCCTACCATGTTTAGTGTTCAGTTCCTGGATTACAATGCTCAATACATACATATGTGTGTTAAGGATTTAGGGATTGGTTATAATTTTCATCTCACTATGGTGTATGCATTTAATGATACTCAAGAGAGGAAACCTCTATGGGAAAAGTTATGTGGGTTTAAGAATCAAATTCAAGGACCTTGGGTGATTTGTGGTGACTATAATACTGTGTTGGTGCCTGCTGAAAGGTTAGGGGGTACTTGCACCAATGAGGAAATGGAGGATTTCAAGAGGTGTGTTGATGATTGTGAGGTCTTTGATTGTCCTGCTAGTGGGTCCTTGTATACCTGGTGTAATAAGCAAGTGCCTGAGACAAGGGTGTATAGTAGGCTGGAAAGGGTCTTGGTGAATCATAGATGGCTTAGTGATAATGGGAATGTTTATGCTCAGTTCTATTAAGAAGGAACTTTTGATCATACCCCTTGTGTAATTCAGAGCTTGACTGTTGAAGGTAAGAAAAAAAGGCATTTTAAATATTTTAATATGTGGAGTACCTCAGAAGGCTTTAAGGTCTGTGTCCAGCAAACCTGTAACACCTCTCTTTATGGTACTCACATGTTCCAACTTGTGAGGAGATTGAAGTTGCTAAAGATGCCTTTGAAACAGCTGAATAAGCATGAGTTTAATGATGTTGTGAATAATGCTTCTAGGGCCAGAATGAATTTGGAATACCTTCAGGAGAAGCTTAGGTCTAACCCTCTTGATCCTGAGCTTATCCAGGAAGAGCTAATGGCTGCTAGTGGTGTTAGATTCCTTGATCAGGCCTCTTATGACTACTTGCTTCAAAAGTCTAAGGCAACGTGGATGGAGAATGGTGACAAGAATACTAAGTATTTTCATAGCCTGATTAAGGCCAGACAAGTACAAAACAAAGTTCTGAAAATTGTTGATATGAAGGGTAGGCTGTGTGAGGATGCTACCAGTATTCAGAATGCATTCTTGGCTTTTTACATGGAGTTATTGGGTTCCACTGCTGAGACTCTTCCTGTCTCTCAGAATGTTATTCACTTAGGGACGATTTGTACTAGTGTTCATCATGACTTGATGCTTGCCCCCATAACTAATGATGAGATTAAGGAAGTTCTTTTTTCCATTCCAAATCATAAAGCTGCTGGACCTGATGGGTATTCTAGTGCATTTTTCAAAGATGCTTGGGATATTGTGGGTGGTAGCCTCTGTGATGCTGTCAATGATTTCTTCCTTAATGGTCAGTTATTAAAACAAGTTAATCATACTCTCATTTCCTTAGTGCCTAAAGTTACTCTCCCTAAGAGTGTCACTGAGTTTAGACCTATTTCGTGTTGTAATGTTGTTTATAAGTGCATTTCAAAGTTGATGTGCAACAAATTGGCTAGAGTTTTGCCTGATATTATTAGTGACAACCAAGGGGGGTTTATTAGGGGTAGAAGCATTATTGAGAATATCCTGATTTGTCAGGACCTTATTAGATGCTACAATAGACAGTCTGCTTCACCCAGATTTATGCTTAAGGTGGACCAAAAAAAGGCCTATGACTCTTTGAATTGGGAGTTCCTGGAACAGATGTTTGTTTCTCTTAATTTTCCTCAGCAATTTACTGGCAAGATTATGGAGTGTGTGAGGTCTGCTTCTTACTCTCTCTCTTTGAATGGTGAAATCTTTGGATATTTTAAAGGGAGGAAGGGGTTGAGGCAGGGTGACCCATTATCACCTCTACTTTTTACAATTGCTATGGAGTATTTGAGTAGGGTCTTAAGGTTCACTACTACTACCATGCTTTTTAAATTTCATCCTTTATGTGGTAGTTTGCAGCTGTCTCATCTGATGTTTGCAGACGACCTGCTGCTTTTTAGCAAAGGAGACATTCCTTCTATTATGGTGCTACTTCGTTCTTTTGCTACATTTTCTTGTGCATCAGGTTTGCAGCTGAACCCTACTAAAACTAATGCCTACTTTAATGGGGTGTCTAGTTGGGTTAAGAAAGATATTCTCCAAGTTTCTGGTTGCAAGGAAGGACAGATGCGTTTTAGGTATCTGGGTATTCCCATCACTTGTGGGAGAATGAAGAAGTCTGATTGTACTATTTTAGTGGAAAATCTGATTGATAGAGTAAGAAGCTTTGGCTCAAAGAAGCTATCCTATGCTGGCAGGCTAGTACTAGTCAATTCAGTCCTATCATCCATTTATAGTTACTGGGCCAATATCTTCATCATTCCTAAAGGTGTGCTCAACAAGATCAATGCTATCTGTAGAAATTATTTGTGGGATGGAAATGTTGAATTCCTTAGAATCCCCATGGTGAGTTGGGATAAAAGTTGCTCTCCAAAAGCTGAAGGTGGTTTGGGTATTAGGGAGAGTTATGCCTGGAATCTAACTACTGTAGGGAAGTTTGTTTGGTGGATTTACTGTTGCCCGGATAGACTTTGGGTAAGGTGGATCAGTAATGTCTATTTAAAAGAGTGTAGCTGGACTGATTATACCCCTGTGGGAGATATAAGTTGGGGGTGGAAAACTGTCTGTAAGGTCAGGGACAAGTTAGCTGCTGGTTTTACTAATGGACAATGGGTGTTGGGTAACAAAGGTTATATTGTGAATGCTGGTTATGAGTTGCTGAGACAGAAATACCAGGAAGTGCACTGGCACAAGTGTGTTTGGAATAGCTGGGTCATCCCTAAACATCAGTTTGTTGGTTGGCTGATTGCTAGGGAGGCACTGCAGCTTAAAGACAGATTATTTGCTCTAGGCATTGCATCTGATGACATCTGTTTTCTTTGTGGTGCTGCTACTGAGAATTTTGAGCATCTTTTCCAGACTTGTATGTATAGCAGCAGGGTTATAGTTGAGGTGGCCAGAGTGTGTGAGTTTTCTATCCCTCCCAGGAGTGTGGTGCAATGGGTTGGGGACTGCAAGTTCTCACAGTTGAAGGAAGGTATGTTGTTGTGTCTCATTCATGCTGCACAGTATCATCTCTGGATGCAAAGGAATAAGGCAAGAGTGGACGGTTGTCTTCTCATGCCTGAAGCTGTTCTAAAGCTCATAAAAAAGGACAGTGTGTTATGACTGAAGACAAAGATTGGCCCATGTATTGACAGGCGTGACCAAGCTTGGGTCAATAGAGTTATGTTGCGTATGTAATATCTAATTAGATATTGGAATTGCTTGTATTAAAAATGTAGCTTGTAATAGTTGTTTGATCTTAATGGAAATTTTCACATTTCACAAAAAAAAAAAAAAAAAAAAAAAGATGAGATTACAAGAAAATCACACTTAATAATCCCAACAACAATAAATTAAGGAACTTGATTAATTAAGCAACAAGGAAATCACACTTAATTACTCAATATAAACAAGGTTTCCAAAATTCAAACAATAAACACAAAGGATTAACAATGATAATAATAATTAAGGAAAGATTAAGGAGTCTTAAAACCAAAGGTTGCACCTTTGAGCCGGATTAAGAATAAGAGATTAGTTCTCCATAGTAGATCTAAACCCAAATCAAAAAGATGAAATAATTCCCAAATTACAACTTGATTAATTAAAAGTGTGCATAAGATGTCTTAACCTAGAGGAAAACATCCTATATATAGTCTAACGTAACCTACTAATCATGGGATTAGCATAAGAAAAGCCTGTAATACAAAACGGCATGAAACCCAGAAAACTCGCACGGTGCGAGTCCTGGTGTCTGGAAACTCGCACGGTGCGAGTTTAGGCCTGGAGTGCGTTTTTCTTTCGTGCTTTGCTTGATACTTAGAAGGCTTTCTCATGGTATTTATTCAATGCTTGTTCTTCACTCTTCCTTGGACGCTTCTCTTGGTCTCTTGGCATCTCATTCTTCACTAGAAATCATGCTAAATGATAAAACATTCAGAATTGGTTAACTAATGCGAAAATCGTCAAAAACCGTCACCAAATGTTACCAAATGAGCTCTAATTGATGGCAAAACTATGTGGAAATAGGAGCTCATCAAACACCCTACACTTAGCCCTTTGCTCGTCCCGAGTAAACTAAAGTAAATCTAATCACCACTTAGGCTAAGAAAACCGTATATATGGGCACTCCTAATTCCCCTCTCTTCATCTCACACTTCCTTCTTGTACCATCCCTCTTCTAATCACATGGTCACTTTTCTTCATAGCTCCAACAGGTGAGTCAGTGACCCAAAATCCTCCAATACCAGCCTCTCTTCCCTCACTCTCCCTCCTTATGTCATCCCTCTTCTAAGATGATCCTAAGTCCACCAATTCAACCTTCACTTTTCACTCACAATCATCAACATTCTCCTTATTACTCCCCCTTATCACTCCACTTGGTTCAACACAAGGCTACCATAGTCACTAAAGCATATCCTAACCTATCAATTAGGCAACCTCAAATTCCTCTATACTCCACACAACTCCAACAATTCACAACTCAATAACCAAACTCAACCACACCAACAATGCATAAAACAAGTCAAAACAATCCAACTTCCAACAACAAGTATGCCAAGCACTAGTAACAAAGTAAGCTTCCAGATCCCCATCCTAGTCTTGGCACACTACTAGCCTACCCTTCCGGCCTTCTAGAGCTCCACCACTTATGTCACCAACACCAAATGGAAATAGTCATGTATGTGACATGATTTCAAGGCTTCAAAGAGTCAACAAGATTTTTCAATTTTTTTCCTAATTCTCTCATTTTGCCTAAACCGCCCTCTCGGGTTTTCGGTTTAGCTCGTTTCCTCACCTCTACTCTCGTGTCTCGCACTCTTTTTTTCATTTTGCCCGGAGTGCCCTTTCGGGTTTTCACTCCGGCCTCGGCCACTTTCCCACTTTTGCCTAGGATGCCCTTTCGGGTTTTCATCCTAGCCGGGTTTTTCTTTTTCTTACTTTTCTTTTCTTTTCTTTTTTTTTCTTTTTTTTTTCTTTTTTTTTTCTTTTAGAATTGAAATGCGATGCATGAAAATGAATATAATACAAATATATACATGATGTTACCAACTCATGTCCACCCCACACTTAATTCTTCACTTTGTCCCCAAAGTGTCAGGTGAACACCCTAAACTCACTCAAGAGTGTGAGCTTGAGGCACCTCCATGTCCCGGAGGTCCTCCCCTTCTTCTTGATTCTCTTCTTCTTCTAAATCTAGCCATTTCGGCTCTTGCTTCATTAACTTTAGTCTCATTATACCCTTGGTATTGGGTGGGGAATTGTTGCAAGTGTTGAGCATTCATGGCCGCCACCATATCAAAAGTTGCGTTTTGGACAAAGCGCATCTCCTCCAAATCCTCTTGGTAGTGGTGGAAGCGGTTTTCGGTGATTCCCCACCGGGCATTCTCCGTGAGTTGCATTTGAGAGAGAGTAGACTCAAGGTTGGTTACACGGTTTGTGATGTTAGATTGCCATGTTTGGAAAGCCGGTAGTTGAATTGAGGAGCTATGAAAGGATGTTGTTCTTGTTGTTCTTGTGGCATTTGAAGTGGAGTGAAGTGGGGCTCATCAAAAGGAGTATTTGGCATGGGTTCATCATAAGGTGCATCATCATGTGGCATGTCACCATAAGTTAGATCTCCCCCCCACTTGTGGTTGCTCTCCACCCTCATAATTATTGGGTTCAACTAATTGGGCACTATCAACCCAGAGGTCCACAAACATGTCGTCGGCAGGCATATAAAATTCTTGTGCACTCCCCCAACCCAAGGGAGAGTTGGGGGGACGGGGTAAGTACATGTAGTACTTGTAGTTTTGGCCACCCATTCACCAAATTACAAAGGGGGTGATTTTGTCTACAACCTCAAGCATGTGTGCTTTTCCCAAGTATTTGTAGTCCATGAGACCACTACCGTCAACTTCATAAGCATTAGGTGGAAATGGTACACCCGTCTTTGCCACAATCATCTCAATCATACCCCCAATGAAAATGGTCCCCTTTGGTTCTTTTTGTAATCAAGGCAACCACTCACAAACAACTCAACCCAATCCGGTATTCCCCTCCCCTCCGGGGTCATGGACCATAGGCATTGTATTTGTTGGTAGTTCATTTTCATAGGTTCGGTCATGACCAAAAAAATTGTATTGATGTGAAGACTCAAGAGGCGCAAAATAGGGTGAGGGAGGGTTGTGTTTTTGAAATTGCCATGCCTCACATCCCCCGTAATATCATTCTAAAATGCACTCATCTTTTTCTTGTCAAGGGGTTCTTTGATGGGGGGTTTGGTGATATGGAGGGCCTCTCTTACTTCGTCATAAGTCAATGTGTGGGTAAGTCGGCATGCCCGGAATTTGATCCCCGGGGTCTTATCCCTTCCCAACTTCACTCTCTCCAAAGAAGAAAGAAATTCAAAGGTAACACCTCTTCGGGTGTGTGCGGCAATGTTAATGTAAGATTCAAGCCCGGCCTTCTCTAGGAGCATTCGGGTCATGGGAAGCATTACCAACCCGATAAGAACATTTTGATCAAGAAATTTGGTTTGTGCTACGGTTGACACCGAAGCAAACGTTTTCCAATTTGTGAGCGCTTTGTCTCGGAGGCCCTCCTTGCCCGAGTATTCATTATCATCAAAAGCCAAGGCTCCCTTGGGTCCTTGTGAGGAGGAAGCCTTGGATGCTTTACCTTTTCCCATAGTATAACAATTTTTCAGAAAAACACAAGTTTGGAAAGGAGTTTTTTTTTTTTTTTGGCGGGGCAAAAGAACAAACACCTAATATGCACTAGAAGGATGATGTGCTAATTAGTTGTTTGTTGAAAATAAAACACCTCACAAGATTAGAAATTGTTCAGGGATAAATTACAACACAAATAAACAACCAAATTTCATTTTGAACCAAACAAATTTTTGAAATCAAGTTAACTATGAATGAGAAGAATAAGAATAAGGTTTATACCTCCCTTTGATTCTTGTTTGTGTTGTAGGATGATGAATATTACCCAAGAATGCTTCAATTAGTCCCTTAAATCCAATTTTTAAACCCGAAAATCTTCAATCTCGAATCAAACGAAACCCTAGGTCGAAGTTTTATGACGGAATGTTGATTTTTCTGCAATTACCTTGCCCAAATTGATGTTAGGTAATAAAAATTGATGAGTCTTGAAGGTTAATTGCTTGAATTTGATGATTTGTGAAGGATTAAAGGAGTGATTTTGAGGGGGTTAGGGTTAGTATGAAGAGAGAGGATGAATATGAAAAGAATTGGGGAAGAACAATTGAAAGGCTCGAAGGAAATTAAGGTGAAAATAGGTGATTTCTGATTTCTCGCACGGTGCGAGATTTAGGCTTGGAAAACTCGCACGGTGCGAGTTTGCTGCTGGACTTGCACTCTTTGTTTCTTAATTCTTCAATCTAGCCAATTCTTTGACACATATTTCTTCCTTCCTTTCATCACACATGGCTTTGAGTTGATAACCTATTCACTAAAACACACATTAAAACATCCTAACATGCTAAAACATTAATAAAAATTCAAGTGAATTAATTTATAATGCAAGAATTAAATGATGCATTATTAAATTAAACATGCAAAAATGCAATGAAAACAATGAAATGCGGAATTTAAATATGCAAGGGAAGAAATATTTACAAACTTTTTTCGTTTATTTAACGTCGATGGCTCGACAAAGTTGCATCTTCATTAATTTGAATATATTGGGTCAACAAGGTGGAGTGTTCCCACTTCACCCACTTCAATTCCTTTATGATAGTGCTTAAGTCTTTGACCATTCACTTTCAAGACTTTCCTGGACTTTAAGCACTTGATCTCAATCGCCCCATGTGGAAAAACGTGAACCACCTCATATGGTCCCATCCACCTAGACCTCAATTTCCCGGAGAAAAGTCTAAGCCTATTTTGGAAAAGCAAGACTTTCTCTCCCACTTGAAAAACTCTTCTCGAAATCATGTTATCGTGCCATGCTCTTGTCCTCGCCTTCTAGATGGAAGCATTCTCATAAGCCTCATTCCTAATCTCTTCTAATTCTTGAAGTTGAAGCTGTAGACACCTCGTTTCTGCACCCCTCGCAAACCACCCGGTGATGATTGGGCCGCATGTTTGATTCGCGGAACGATTAGTGACAGTTCGTAAGATTATCGTCAAGTGATTGCTCAAAAATTAATGTCAACCTCTTAGTTGTCATCTACGTCCCGATACGGTCGTTTTGGCAGTAATTAGAGTACATTCGGAGTCCGGGTCAAAAACCGTCTCCATTTTCTGATAACTGTTAAATCCCGAGTCAGAATGTTCTGGAATGTTCCGGATATTTCTATTCCATATTTCTCAAATTTTATCTTTTGGCAAATAATATCCCGTAATATTCAAAAGATAATCGAATTAAATCCGTCCTACCATAACTTAAACACGGAAATCTTTCTTAAACAGGAGGAAACCCTCCCGGGAATAGACGCAAGACAGTCTTTGCGCCTCTTCCAAGAGACGCAGTGGCTGCTGCGCCTCTTCCCAGGCCCTTCTTTGCATGATTTACGTATCTTTTTTATATCTTTCCGAGATTCACTTCCAAAGAGTCTCCGAAACCCTATTCCTCCGCGTGATTAGTATAAATAGGAGCTTTCGTTCCTCATATTTCTCACGCGAGTGTCCGCCCTTCTCTTCTCCCTTTGCATTCTAGACTTCGTTCTTACTAATTGGCGCCTACGTGCTTGAACATTCGACCACGTAAGCTCGGATCCTTCCGGGTACCAGCCTCTCCGTTGCATGACCGACCAATTTGACCACTACACAATAATCAATCTAATTAATCAATTTGTTAAATCGTTTTCCTCTTTCGAGGGCACTCTTTCCTTGCATTCGCGTCGAGCATCACTAATCGATTTTCTTAGTTCATCTCGTTCCGTCAACATGTAAGTCTGAGGGTGAAATAATCCTTATTTTATTTATTGTATTTTACTTTATCGTATCATCATTGTAAGATTCATGTCGAAAACATCTAATTAAAACCGATTTCTAAAACCGTCTTTAAAACCCTTTTTTACGGATTTCCAGTAGACAGACGAAGAGAAAGGACGCAGCAACTGCTGCGCCTCTTCGAAGGAGCGCGGCACCTGCTGCGCCTCTTCGTGAGGCTGCCGCAGTTCCTGTTTCTTTTCTTCTTCCTCGTCCTCTGTAATTCGTCTTTTGTTTTGTTTTCTTTTGTTTATTCTCTGTAATTCGTTCGTGCTTTTGCTTGTTTCGTTCGTTCTTGTTAATTCTTAGATATCATGATATTATATTTCATATGTATATTATTCATTCATCATTAACATGTTTAATTCATCTTTGTTCCGACTTAAATCCTAAATAATCAATATTTACGGGTTTTCGTCTTTAATATTCAAACCCGGATTTTAGAAGTTCAATTTGTTCATGTTGGGTTTCTGGGATTCGTTATTGATATATTTGCGTCCATATTCGTTGTTAATTCGCCATTAATCCATCATGTTTAGTCTAATTAATTGTTTAGTTTGTTTTATTCATGTTAGTTTAATTAATCATTCATTAACATCGTCCCTTCACATAATTTATCCGTTTAATTCCGTCTTGCTCATGTTTTACTGTTTTATGACCCCCATTCACATGTAATTAATACATTAAATCACTTTCATCCGAGTCAAATAATTTAATCAACCATTAAAATCACCAATTAACATTAACGGTTTGCAGTTCCGGCTTCACAGCCAGAACTCACCCTTGGAACAGACGCGCAATCGCCGCCTCTTCCAAAGGGCGCAGATGTCTGCTGCTGTTCCAGGTGAATTCCTCTCGAACTCCCTTTTCTCGCTTTGACCTTAGTTATTTAGCTACGTATCAACTAACTAATACCTGTATTATCAACTAATTCCTGTTCGTATTTAGTTCTTTTTATTCTTTTATTCCTCTTTCTCAAATCATCCGTTTTAAAGGTATTTTCGACATAAATCGCCTATTCCAATGTAATCGTTGTAATTTTCCATTATTGTAATTTTCTTTTATTCCATTTATCACGTTTCTTGTATGTTTCCACATGTAATCAACATTAATTCCAACTTCGACCCAATTGTTTGCTAACTAATTGTTCACCGACTTAGCCTAATTCTCACATGTTAGGATTAATCTAATGGATGTTGCATTGCATGCATATAGCCGGCGATATATCGAGTATAGACAACTTCCCTAATCATTAGTAGAGGCCGCTATCGAGGCGGGCGGGATTAGGTGTTCGATCAAAAGAGCTTCCTAATACGTACCCTCACCCCTTACTCCAGATCTCCGTGAGCACCCGTGTTCATTGGCATCCACGAGAGTCATTCTAGACATAGAATGCTAAGGGCAACGATTGCTTAGTGTTCATGTCACTACTTTGTGTCTTGACATGACACGAGGTATTCGAACGGTTCCAATTTCCCATAAAAATTGGTGGCGACTCCTTACAAAATGCAAACGCTTGTTGTTTCCGAGCTCCCCTCGTCCCAAGCGCCCCCGTGGGCGGCCCGCTGTCCACAGTTTGGCGACTCCGCTGGGGATATACACTTACGTGTAGCTAGGGTGAAACTTGAACAAGGTTAGGGAATAAGTTTGTACAAGACAATTGTCGGTTTTCATAACTCGGTCTTCCTAGACCGTTTAATTCGGCCTTCCTAGGCCCAACCCAACCCATTCGACCAATCATCCCGTCTAAACGGTCCTAATTCTTATTTGGGCCTAAGGATGGATAGCGATTGACGTCATCCATACCATGATGCTTACTCTTGTTTGTATCAAGGGCCTTCACTACTTGAGGAAATGGACTAGGAATCGGCCTTACTCTTGTTTGGCACGAGCCTCTCCACAGACTTCGGGTTTGATGGTTCGGTATGGCAACCCACCCTTTAAACCAAAACCCTTCTAAATGCACTCAGCATCCCGTTATAATGCTTGTATAAATATGCAAAACCTTATGTGATCACCATTTCAAAACAAATCATGACGAATTTTCAAAAAATCAAAACCCGTTTTCAATCAAGAATTTCGAAAATAGGGCCTTTAATTAGTACAAAGTCCGGTCAAAACTCTGTCCGTTTGTCGTGTCAAAATTCGGGCCACAAGCCCATTTCAAACCTCACTTCGAGTCCACTCCTACAACTACACTACAGTTGGCTAGGACACACATTTTCAAAGACCTTGTCTTTCTTCAAAAACTCACTCAACACAAGTGGCACACACCCACTTCACGAGTCAAAACTTTTCCTCTTTTAACAAATGTGATAGAATGGTCGATCGTGTTTTGATTCGTCGCCGGTCTTTTATCCAGTTTCCAAGATGCCTGGGTCAAGTGATGATACAAACCTCCAGCAAATTCAAGAGAGTAATGATCGAATCCTAGCCGCGATAACCCAAATGCAACTCACTCAAGAACAAACCTATGACCGCCTTGAGCTTATCGAAGGCCGCATCTTTGATGTAGAGGGAAAGCTACCTCCCATTAAAAGTGAAGTACTAGTTTTTTCCGATGACGAGTCCAAAGATGAAAATCCTCTCATGGGGACAACCGCAGCTGAGAAAAGACTCCAATACCTAGAGGAGCAATTGATGTACCTTAAGGGGGATGACATTTACAGGGAGAACAATCGTAAGTATGAAGCCGTCAATTCCAAATTGCCCACTAACTTTAGCATGACGGATATCCCTAAGTTTAAAGGACATGAGAACCCTTTGAACCACATCCGCGCCTTCAAGGACTACATGTCTATCAAAGGCATCAAACCCGAGATGTTCTTAAGGATCTTTCCTTCATCTCTTGACACCATCCCAAAGCAATGGTTCTACACTTTAGATCACAAAAAGGTCGCTACTTGGGAAGACGCCGCCATTGAGTTCTCAAAACAATACGCGGATAATGCCGAGATTCAAGTCAACATGCGCACTCTAGAGGTTCTTACCCAAAATGACAAAGAAGGATTCACCGACTTCCTAAGTAGGTGGAGGAAGACTAGTACTCAACTAGTAGAACGTCCAGACGAGGCCACTCTTGTGGAGAAGTTCGTGGACAATCTCAAGCCCATATATGCCAACCATTTGAGATATCAAAACATCAAGACTTTCAAAGATTTAACCGTGTTGGGGACACGAATTGAAGATGACATCCGCAAAGGGCTCTTGTCCAAAACGGTAGGTCGAGGATATCAAGGGTCCACAAGTCGTTCATACGGCTCTACTAGCAAGACCGACGAAGTTAACCTTCTCGAGCCATCCAAGAAAACTAGCCCACCAAGGAAGTTCACAAACCTTGGGGACACATACTCCAATGCTCTGAAAAGGCTAATGAAGCAAGGCAAACTCCAACCCATTGGACCTACTCCCGAACCCGAAAGGAAGTCCAAATTTTGGGATGAAAACTCTTACTGTGAATACCATAGGGGCAAGGGGCACGACACAGAAAAATGCTACAAGTTGAAACACGTGCTTCAGGATATGATCGAAGATGGTCGGCTTCCAATTCCACCAGGAGGTAAACCCAACAACACTCAGAATCCTCTTGGAATTCTAGTGATTACAAGTGACGAATCTACCTTAGATTGCTCACATCTCATTTCTCCCACCGAAAATGAAATTCATGCAATTGAGAAGGAAAGACTCTACTCTACCATCTCCCCTACCATTTCCGACTTCATCGCATGGGCAAGGAGCGTAGATAGACAAGTGTGGGAACTAGAAAACATGGTAACGATCTTACGCGATCCCAAGGCAACGCCTAAAGAACGCATATCATTGACCTTCTCTCAAAATGCCACTATGCAAGAAGTAGTCGCCGTGGTCGATAAGCTAGTCGATCAAATCATACAACTAGAAAGCGACATCATGAGGATGAAAGAACTAGCTGCAATTAATGGGGTTTGGGCCGATGACGATGAAGACGAATACCTCATTGAAAACTCTTTGGTAAAAGAGATAGTCCAAAATGGCGAAGACCAAGATGTGGATCACCTAACTCGCTCGGGCCGTCCATACCAAAGTACTACTCAAAACAGTCCAACCAATGTCATCACACCAAATGACAACGAAGACGATCCCACCGATCATTTGCTCAAGCAATTACAAAGAACCAAGGCTGATCTTTCAGTCTGGCAACTAGTGGCAAGCTCATTTCCACACCGCCAAGCTTTACTGCAAGCTTTGGCCAAATTGAATGTGGCACATAACTCTACTCCCGAAGATGTAGTCAACTTGGTCTTCCAAGAATCACCGAAGTTAAGTAATCCTATTACTTTCTCAGACGAAGACTTGCCACCTTTTGGCGCTAGTCACAACCTCGCTCTATACATCACCGTCATCATCCGTCTAAAGAAAAATGTGCCAATGACCTTGGTAGATGATGGCTCCGCGGTCAACGTCATACCCCTCAAAACGGCATATAAACTAGGCATGAAAGAGTCGGATTGGACCCCTACAAGTCAAGGTGTACGCGCATATGACGGTACGCGACGAAAAGTGGTTGGACTTGCTAGCCTAACCATAGCCACGGGACCAATCGAGCGAAAGGTCAACTTCCAAATAGTGGACATCGAAGCTTCATTCAACATACTTTTGGGAAGGCCTTGGATTCATGCTTCCAAAGCAGTAACATCCCCCCTTCACCAAAAGATCAAGATCCCACTCAATGGCAAAGTTGTGACAATCACTTCGTCGCCTATCAAGGCAATAATCGAGAAATAGTCAAGCAATCAAGTCCTTACGGATCCCATATACGAACTTGGGGGCTTCCAAAGTGTAAGTGTCATAGAAAGCGAGTTGGCACCCTTGTACTACAATCCCTACTCTAACTTAGTGGTCAATCACATACTCAAAAATCAGGGATACTTCCCTGGAATGCCTTTGAACCCAATTCGGAAGAACACCTTCGCGCCATACAAGAAAGGCAACTCATCAAGAATACCACTTGGACTAGGGTACAAACCCACAGCTGAAGAAGTTCTCGAAATGCTTGCTCAAGTCCAAAATCGCAAGTATGTAGGAGTCCAAATGAAGCCATATCTCCCCACCTTAAATGGATACTTCGTTCAAGAAGGAAGTTCGGAACTCTATCACGGATTTCCCGAACCTTGGCATTACCTCGAGAGGAAGTTAGCCGGAATCGAGATCTTTCACGATTGCTGCTTCATACCTCCAGAAACGGTTCCTACCGTCAAAACCCGTCAAGCTCCTTGCTTAGACGAACAAGCTGTTAGCCTCCTATTTGGAGAGGACCGATTCGTTAGGGCCGCGCAGGATGAGATCATTACTACAATACTTCAAGACGATCGCTTCAACCCCACCGCATTAATCACAGAAATCGATACAAAGCGGAGCGAAAAGGATGGAGAAAATCAATCAAATGGACCAACAATCAAGGAAGACTCTTCAAGCTCACCACTGGAGAAGGAGAGATGTTCAAGGAAGAGCCGGAAGACGACGAGTTCGAATCAGAGTCGGAGTCGGAGTCAGAGTCAGAGTCTAGAGAAGTCATTAGAGAGTCTACTCCTGTCGTCACCCCCACTCCTTTCGTTTCTCCTAGCTTACTTTCAAGTAGTCACAGTAGTTCGGGAAATGCCCCAACTACTGTTCCTTTGCCGCCACTGACCATGGATCAGTTGGCTTCTTTGTTTCAACTTTACTCAAATCTTAATATGAATAAATCAGGTTCTGCTTACTCTTTGCGTTATCTTGAGTGCAATTCTGTTTATGATGATACTGAGGATGACCAAAACCCAGACTTGACCGAAATACCTCCCTACGTAGCCAAAGAAATGTTGGAGTTAGTGTCCTCCACAATAGTGCGTTAACATAATAAATCTCATTAATAGAATATCATCAGATATTTAATTATTTGATCCTCGTCAGTTGATTAACGTAAATCGATAACGGTTGGCTGACTAGAGTTTGACGTTATTGTCGTGAGACGGCGGTGATCAACTGACCCCTTTCGGTCACACCTAAAGGAACGAACCCAAATTGATAACTAATTAATTGTATGAGATACAATTCATTTAGTCCCTTGATTTATAGACTAAGAGGTTAGTCGATTATTGTTAGAGAGATTTCGAGTTGCGAACTCGAGGAGCGGCAGTTATTATTTAATTATGCGATAATTAAATAATAAGTTTTGGGAAACGGGTTTTAGTTAATTAACTGTTAATTTACTAAAATTGTACTAATTGATTAATGTGATTAATATTAAGTACGTAAATAATATGTGTAGTGGTACACGTATATTTACAGAGTGAATTGGACGAATTTATTATGGAAGCATTTAAACATGATACGATGTTTAATATGATAATTACACGGATTTGTGCGACAAATATAAAAACCAACATGGACCCGTATATGGTCATGTGGACCGTGTAAAATAAGTGTAATGGATGATTACTCACATAATCATTTTACCTTATTTTGTATACTACCATAATTTATCTTATATAAGATTTTGCATGTGATGTAAGATGAAAAATATAAGACAAAGTTTATACACTCCATCACTCCATCATATTCCACCCGCCACTTCCCTTCCTTCACTCCATCTATTTATTCACTTCTTCACACTACCTTACTTTCACATAATTCATTATGTTTTGCATGTGAAAAAAGCTCTTCCTTCTCTCTACAATAATTCCTCTCTAGTATACTATTATTACTAAGAATAGTTAGTAATATTACTAGTATTATTATCAAGGGCACATATTAATAAGTTACTAGTTCTTACTTATTAATATTATTTGGGTTGTTCTTGGGTGCTACTTGGAGGAGACTTTCTAGTTGAAGGTTATACAAGGAGGATCATCCACATATATTTAGCTCAAGAACAAATTAGTAAGGAGAACTAATTTGTGCCCATTTTACCTTATATTCAATGTAAGGAAATTGTTTTTCCTTATACTTGGTTTTTATGCTTTCATATTAGCATGCATGTTACATAGATCACATAAACATCAATTTATGAGATAAATTAATTTTATTAGAGAGTCTAATATGGATCTATGATCTTTCAAGTGGTATCAGAGCATAGGCTTGTAATTTGCATGTTGATTTTAAGCATTTTTATGAATTATGAGATAATTAGTAAAAACTCAAAAATTGTGTTAGAAGAGGTTTTGGCACGAAATTTTTGGGACATGCATACCTACTGATCTCAAAAGGTTTGTGGAATTTTTTGGTGATTTGTCAAGTAATTTTGCTAATTTTAATGATTTTTGGTAGAAAACCGAGTCAAAATGTCGCATTTTAGTGAAAAATTGACTAAAATTAGTTAAATGTTGATTCGGTGCATAGCCTTTTTATGGTATTTCATGCATGTTTTCTACTGATTGTATGCAAAAGGTTGAAGGTTGGTTTGAATTTTTTTGCATGTTTATTGATTTTTGAGTAAAAAGTCGATAAAAGTCCAATTAATTAATCATTATTTCGAAATTTTTGATTCTGCCCATGATAAATTTATGTACATTTAAGAATATTATTTAAATGTCAAAAGTGATTTTGCATGTGTGTTTTCACTTTGTTTTGATGATTTATTGGTTTTAGTGGTTAAAAACCGATAAATATCGATCTTTTTCTTCACAAAATTTATCCGAAATTTTTGGGCATCTTTTATGACTTTTTGGTGTTCTTGGGAGTGTTCCAGAATACTAAAAAAATTTTGTTTCAATTGTTTGGGTAATTTTTCAATTATTTTGGATTTTTACTTAAATATTATGATTTTTCGAATTTAATTAGCAAATTATCACCAAACCAAACTAATAATTTGTCATAAAATTAGTGAGGACTAATTTTGAGGTTCAAAACAGTTTGGACTATTAGTTTGGACTTAAATGAGATTTAAGAGTTAATTATTGATTTTTACATGTTAAAAATCGATTAAATCCACAAAACCGAGATGGATACCAATGAAGATAGGTAGGGCGATTTTGGCATCATATTTACAGCATTTTAAGCATATTTATTTAAGTTGAATGAATGATTGTCATTTATTTAAAGTATTTATCTTTTGTACCTAGTATGGCCTAGTTAATTTTTAATCGTTATTACCCGAAATGAATGGGAATATCGATTTGTTTGTAATTAAATACGATCTCGTATCGTCGGTTTGTAATTAATTAATAGTTTTATTCATTTTATTAATTAATGTATAATAGGAATAGCTATGTAATTCATTTGTAATAGTTATTTTACCGGCGTTTCCAAAAGACGGATTACAACGAGACGGAGTCTATTTTTGGAAGGTGTTCCAAATCCCACAAGGAAGAGCCACTTAAGGAATGAAGAGGCAAGGGACCAAGGAGTTGGTTTCCGAAGTGTAATAGACTAGTTGTTTATTAACTAGGAGGCCATACTAGGATTTAATCATATGCTTACATGTTTGCTTGTTTTATTTTCGCGCATGCCAAAATCGCCATTCACATGCATTTTATTTTTCGCGGTTGTCAATTCACGTCATTTACATTCACTGAATTAATTCACTTATAAGGAATTTATGACTAAATTGACAAGATCTCTCACTTAACTAAAATTGAGATTAGCCTTACCAATTAGTAACACCTATGAATCTCTTGTTCATTAGAGCCACGCTCGCCTGCCGGGTGTTCTCTTTTTACCTTGGGTAAGTAGGGTGGTAAGCGGTTATCACACGCCAAAATTGGTTGGACTCAACGGGATATAAGACGGTCTTGTGTTCCGGGGCTAGTAGATAAATTTAAGGAAATTTGTCGACCAAGAGTTCTAGAGGTAGAATTAGTCAACGTGACTTACCGAATTTACGCAATTATGGGATGTTTCGCCCAAGCGATGCTCATTTTTGTTTAATATTTGGGTCTTGGAATCATTTATATAATTTAGTGGGAGGTCATTATATAAATGCTAAAACTTGCTAAACATGTTTTTACAAGTAATTTTTTAAAACAATGAATGTTAATTTTCCCTTTTTGTTGTAGCATTTTAATTCGCAATGGCAACTTCATCAACTCCATCGACTACTTCACTAGGCAAAGATTCATGGCTAAGGTCCGTAATGGACAAATGTATTTTAAAAGATGACGGTAGTAACTTTCTTGAATGGGAATCCAACATCAAAAGTGCCGCGTTGTCCGACAATGTGCTCACTTACTTGACCGATGCTCCTCCTATTGAGCCCGGTGCAAGAGCTTCATCGGCGGTGCGGACCGCCCATGATGACTATGTGAGGATGTTGAATGATATCAAGAATGTGTTGATATGGTCAATATCGCCAAACCTCAAGCTATCATGCATTTCTTTAAATGCTTACGAGATATTCACTCGTATGATCACTATGTTTTCACAAACACCTAAAGTCCGTCAATACGATGCGGCGACACGCTTCTTTGAAGCTAAGCTTGAGAGGGGCCAAAAGGTTGGTCCCCATGTCCTTAAAATGGTCGAATATGTTGACATCCTAGAGCGTCTAGGGTGTAAGATTCCTAAAACTCTTGTGGTGGATCGTATCCTTCACTCACTCCCCACCAAGTTTGCCCACTTTAGGGTAAACTACAACATGAATGGTATGGATAAGAGTTACCATGAAATTCATGCACTCCTCACCTAAGCGGAGAGGGATATGGAGGCTAGTGGGAGTGAAAAGGGAGATGTTTTAACCATGAAGTTAAAGAACATGTCTCTTGGAGTCAAGAAAGGAAAAGGGAAAGAAAAGTCCCAATTCAAGAAATCGTCAAAGAAAATTGACAAGGGAAAGGGGAAGGCCGTTGTGAATGGCAATCCCAAGGCAAAAAGTGTCAAGCTCTCCGAGGCCGAATGTTTCCATTGTAATGGGAAGGGGCATTATAGGAGGAGTTGTCCCAAATACTTGGAGGATCTCAAGGAAGGGCGTGTGACGCCTATTGGTATGATTTCCTCTCTCTATGTGATAGACGTTAATTATGCTTGTACTTCCACTTGGGTACTTGATACCGGATGTGGCTCTCACCTTTGTAACCATTTGCGGGGTATAAGGGACGTGCAAGCACTAGCAAAAGGTGATGTGGATCTCCGCATGGGCAATGGAGCTAGAGTAGCCGCCGTTGCCGTAGGGACCTATGTGCTCACTTTAGCTAGTGGTTTAGAGTTGTATTTAAATAAGTGTTATTTTGTACCAACTTTAACTAAGAACATCATCTCCATTTCCGCGTTAGACGCAGAAGGCTTTTGTTTTATGATTAAGGACAAGTGTTGTACTTTTTCTTTAAATGATGTGGTTTATGGCAAGGCCATTTCAATTGGAGGCATTTATGTTTTAAATGATGTTAATGACGTTTATCATATGGAAACTAAAAAGCTCAAAAAGGGTGATCCAAACGAATCCTACCTTTGGCATTGTCGTTTAGGCCACATAAACGAAAGACGCATTAAGAGACTTGCTTCATCAAAAGTGCTCAAACCATTTGGTTTCGAATCTTATGGTACATGCGAGTCTTGCCTTTTAGGCAAGATGACTCGTGCACCTTTTGCGGGAAAAGGGACACGAGCAAGTGAGGTTTTGGCTCTCATACACACGGATGTGTGTGGACCATTAACCATCACCGCTAGAGGAGGTTTTCACTACTTCATTACTTTTACCGATGACTTAAGTAGATATGGGTATGTCTACTTAATGAAGAACAAAAGTGAAGCCTTTGACAAGTTCAAAGAGTTTCAAAAGGAAGTAGAGAACCAATTGGATAAAAAGATAAAGACTCTACGGTCCGACCGTGGTGGTGAGTATCTAAATATTGAATTTGATTCACACCTAAAAGATTGTGGTATAGTATCACAATGGACTCCTCCCGGCACACCGCAATTAAATGGTGTGGCCGAAAGGAGAAACCGAACTTTACTTGATATGGTTCGGTCAATGATGAGTCTAACTGAGCTTCCTAGTTCATTTTGGGGTTTTGCCCTCTTGTCTGCAGTATTTTCACTAAATCGAAGCCCGACTAAAGCAGCCAATAAGACTCCATATGAGATATGGACAGGGAGAGTCCCTCATTTGTCATTCATGCGTATTTGGGGTTGCGAAGCGTACGTTAAGATCAAGTCTGACAATAAGCTTGCACCCAGATCTGACAAATGTCTTTTTGTAGGATATCCAAGGGAAACACGTGGCTATTACTTCTACAATAAACACGAGAACAAAGTGTTTGTGGCTCGTGATGCTGTCTTCCTAGAAAAGGAATTTATTTCTAAGAGACAGAGTGGGAGAAAATTTGAACTTGAAGAAGTTCGAGAGCCACAAACCGAGAACGAGGTAGAGGAGAACGTGGAGGAAAGCATTCCCTCTTCCTCTGAAACGGTAATTATTCCTAGAAAGTCAAGTAGGATTTCTAATCCACCTGATCGCTACCTTGGTAACATCGAAGAGGATGGTGTTTTGTTACTTCTTGAGAGTAATGAACCCACTACCTACAAATCGGCCATGTCTAGTCCCGACTCCTCGCTTTGGCTAGAAGCCATGCGGTCCGAAATGGATTCCATGTACGAGAACCAAGTATGGGACTTGGTGGATTTACCTGAGGGAGTGCGACCTCTTCAGTGTAAATGGATATACAAAATTAAACTCGGCGTGGATAAACATGTGGATGTTTACAAAGCTAGATTGGTGGCAAAAGGTTTCACCCAAGTTCATGGTTTACACTATGACGAAACCTTCGCTCCTGTCGCTATGCTAAGGTCCATTAGGATAATCTTAGCGGTTGCCGCATTTCATGATTATGAGATTTGGCAAATGGATGTCAAACCCGCCTTTTTGAATGGGATTCTAGAAGAAGAGGTGTACATGATACAACCCGAAGGTTTTGTGGATACATCTAACCCTAAGAAGGTGTGTAAGCTCAAGAAGTCCATTTATGGTCTTAAGCAAGCATCTAGGAGTTGGAACCATCGCTTTGATCATGTCATTAAACAATACGGATTCACTAGAAGTGTGGAAGAACCGTGTTTATACATGAAGTTTAGTGGGAGTAAGGTTGTATTCCTTGTCCTATATGTGGATGACATATTGCTCATTGGGAATGACATTCCATCGCTCACTTCCGTTAAGGAGTGGCTAGGGAAACACTTCCAAATGAAGGACTTGGGAGAGGCACAACGAATCTTAGGTATCCGGATCTATAGGGATAGGTCCAAGAGGATACTAGCATTGAGTCAAGAAGCTTATATTGACAAAGTTCTTGACCGGTTCAATATGAAAGACTCCAAGAGAGGATTTCTACCTATGGGCCAAGGGATTACTTTGAGCAAGTCACGCTCTCCTCTACCCCTAAGGAAATTGAACACATGAAGACCGTCCCTTATGCTTCCGCTGTTGGGTCTATCATGTATGCTATGATTTGCACTCGTCCCGACGTTGCGTATGCCTTGAGCATGACAAGTCGGTATCAAGCCAAGCCTGGTGAGAGTCACTGGATAGCCGTAAAGAACATCCTTAAGTACTTGAGAAGAACTAAGGATTCGTTCTTAGTGTTTGGAGGAGAAACTGAGTTGTGTGTAAGAGGTTACACGGACGCAAGTTTCCAAATCGATCGGGATGACATGAAATCCCAATCCGGCTACGTGTTTATGCTAAATGGAGGAGCTGTTTCTTTGGAAGAGCTTCAAGCAAAGTGTTACTGCGGATTCTACAACAGAGGTGAGTACCTTGCGGCGTCGAGGCTCGCGAAGGAAGCTGTTTGGATTAGGCAATTCATGGAGGGGCTAGGAGTAGTCCATTCCGCCAAAGATCCTATCACTCTATATTGTGATAACAGTGGAGCTATTTTTCAAGCCAAAGAGCCTAAGTCTAGTAACAAATCTAGACACATTGAAAGGAAATACCATGTAATTAGAGATTATGTGGAAAGGAAGGAAATTGACATTTGTAAGGTTGGGACAGATGACAACATTGCTGATCCTTTAACCAAGCCTTTATCAAAGGCTAAGCATGATGGTCATGTCGTCTCTATGGGATTGAGACGAGTACCAGATTTTCTTTAGATTATGGATATGTAATAATTGGATAGTGTATCTTTTATTATATATATGATAATCACATTCATTGTTTTCGTATTAATTCTTTTATGAATTTTTATTTAGTGTGACTAAATTTTAATACCTTGTTTATCTGAATAAGTTGTGGAGACAATGTTGAACACTATTCAAGTGAATAAGATGAACATTGTATTTTGTCCCTAGTCACTTAATGAGGTGACGTCTCGGAGTGACTAGATTGTGAGTCGATTGATGGTTGTTCAACACCATAAGGTCATATATGATGACTGGTCGATTACATAGGCGGAGTGTGTGACACTTTGCCGGACAGTGACCATTTAGAGAGTCCCTAAGTTCTATTATAGACGCCTGGTCGTGGCGGGATCTCTAAGATGTTCTAGTGAGTCGATTCTTTTGATCGAGACTATTATCCGAGCGGTGCGGTTTCCGAGTGACTTTGGTTTTTGTCCTAGGTCGTGCCGTGAAAGGAGGCCAAAAGGGCATTTACTAGGTCATGGTGAGTCAGATTGTGCAATAGGATAGATAGGGCATACGAAATTGTCCACCCACGTTGGGTAACTATATCTCAAGGCCACTCGAGGAGTTAATGACTACAAATGCGTGGCCACGCTCGGAAGTAATCTGTGAGAGATTTTTCCGGTCAGGTAGTCACACTCCCGATCGAGAAAACCACTCGCGATGTGTTCATGTGCAAGTGCGACCTGAAAGACACCTTGCATTGAGTGGGAGATTAAAACGGACAAGAGAATTGGTAGCGCACACCTTGTGTTGGACAAGTGGGAGATTGTTGGAGTTAGTGTCCTCCACAATAGTGCGTTAACATAATAAATCTCATTAATAGAATATCATCAGATATTTAATTATTTGATCCTCGTCAGTTGATTAACGTAAATCGATAACGGTTGGCTGACTAGAGTTTGACGTTATTGTCGTGAGACGGCGGTGATCAACTGACCCCTTTCGGTCACACCTAAAGGAACGAACCCAAATTGATAACTAATTAATTGTATGAGATACAATTCATTTAGTCCCTTGATTTATAGACTAAGAGGTTAGTCGATTATTGTTAGAGAGATTTCGAGTTGCGAACTCGAGGAGCGGCAGTTATTATTTAATTATGCGATAATTAAATAATAAGTTTTGGGAAACGGGTTTTAGTTAATTAACTGTTAATTTACTAAAATTGTACTAATTGATTAATGTGATTAATATTAAGTACGTAAATAATATGTGTAGTGGTACACGTATATTTACAGAGTGAATTGGACGAATTTATTATGGAAGCATTTAAACATGATACGATGTTTAATATGATAATTACACGGATTTGTGCGACAAATATAAAAACCAACATGGACCCGTATATGGTCATGTGGACCGTGTAAAATAAGTGTAATGGATGATTACTCACATAATCATTTTACCTTATTTTGTATACTACCATAATTTATCTTATATAAGATTTTGCATGTGATGTAAGATGAAAAATATAAGACAAAGTTTATACACTCCATCACTCCATCATATTCCACCCGCCACTTCCCTTCCTTCACTCCATCTATTTATTCACTTCTTCACACTACCTTACTTTCACATAATTCATTATGTTTTGCATGTGAAAAAAGCTCTTCCTTCTCTCTACAATAATTCCTCTCTAGTATACTATTATTACTAAGAATAGTTAGTAATATTACTAGTATTATTATCAAGGGCACATATTAATAAGTTACTAGTTCTTACTTATTAATATTATTTGGGTTGTTCTTGGGTGCTACTTGGAGGAGACTTTCTAGTTGAAGGTTATACAAGGAGGATCATCCACATATATTTAGCTCAAGAACAAATTAGTAAGGAGAACTAATTTGTGCCCATTTTACCTTATATTCAATGTAAGGAAATTGTTTTTCCATATACTTGGTTTTTATGCTTTCATATTAGCATGCATGTTACATAGATCACATAAACATCAATTTATGAGATAAATTAATTTTATTAGAGAGTCTAATATGGATCTATGATCTTTCAAGAAATACTACGGGAAAGGGAAGGGGGACCAGTAATTGAAGACACCGAACCCATCAATGTAGGAACTGAACTAGAACCCCAAGAACTTAGGATAGGGACTACCTTGAGCTCTGCCGAACGGGCCGACTTCATAGACCTCCTAAATGAATTCAAAGACGTTTTCGCTTGGTCCTACAAAGACATGCCAGGGATCGACAGGGACATTGCCGAACATAGAATTCCGATTAAGCCAGGTTTCAAGCCTGTAAAACAGAAGCTCCGACGGATGAGAACAGAATGGGCCCTGAAGATCAAGGAAGAAGTGGATAAGCAATTCAAAGCCGGGTTCATCAAAGTTTCCGAGTATTCTGACTGGGTGGCTAACATAGTACCCGTACCCAAAAAGGATGGGAGAATCCGAGTTTGTGCTGACTTTAGAGATTTGAACAAAGCAAGTCCGAAAGACGACTTTCCTCTACCTCACATCGACATATTGGTGGACAATACTGCAGACCACGCATTACTATCCTTCATGGATGGATATGCGGGTTATAACCAAATCAAAATGGCCATGGAAGACATGCACAAGACCGCGTTCGTCACCCAATGGGGAACCTATTGCTACACAGTAATGCCGTTCGGATTGATCAACGCTGGAGCTACATACCAACGCACCGCAACTACACTCTTACATGACATGATGCACAAAGAAGTTGAGGTATATGTAGATGACATGATCGTCAAATCCAAAGAGAGAGAGGGACATATTGCGAACCTTCGCAAGTTCTTCGCAAGGCTACGAAAGTACAACATGAGACTCAATCCTCAGAAATGCACATTTGGGGTAACATCTGGCAAACTCCTAGGATACGTCGTTAGCCAACGAGGTATAGAAATAGATCCCTCGAAAACCAAAGCCCTGATTGAAATGCCACAACCTCAAACAGAGAAAGAAGTCGAGGATTCCCTGGGAAAAGTTCAATACATAAGTCGATTCATATCGAAACTTACGATGATTTGCGAGCCTATCTTCAAGAAACTCAAAAAGACAGACCACACCATGTGGGATGATGATTGCCAAAAGGCGTTCGACAGAATCAAGGAGATATTGGCTAAACCACCAGTGCTCATGCCACCACAACCAGATCAACCTCTTGGTTTGTATCTCACAAGAATCGAAACGCCATGGGTGCTATCTTTGGCCGCTCAAACCGTAGGAAGTGAAGAAAGAGCTATTTACTACCTAAGTAAGAAGTTCTTGGAATACGAGTGCAAATACTCACAACTCGAAAAGACATGCCTCGCCCTTGTGTGGGCAACAAAGAAGCTACGCCACTACATGCTTAGCTACTCCGTCAAAATATTCTCCAAGATGGATCCAACAAATACCTCTTCGAGAAACCTGTCCTCAATGGACGCCTAGCAAGATGGACCATGATGCTCTCAGAATTTGACCTCAAATACGTGCCACTAAAAGTAATAAAGGGTCGCGCCGTCGCCGAATTCGTCGCAGAAAATCCCATCAACGACGCACAAGCCATAGATACTTGGTCATTTCCCGACGAGGATATGCTTCAAACAGATGTAGACTCCTGGGACCTATACTTTGATGGAGCATCAAACCTAAGAGGATTTGGGATAGGAGTGTTGCTCATTTCTCCTGAAAGTGAGCATACACCGATCGCTGTCAAACTCGACTTCGAGGTGACAAACAACGCCGCAGAGTATGAGGCTTGTTTAATTGGACTACAAGCGGCAGTAAGCTTAGGCATCAAAAACCTCCGAGTGCATGGAGATTCGTCACTAATCATCAACCAAGTTACAGGATCCTGGAAAACCCGAAGCGAAAGCCTAGCACCCTATCAAGCTAGGATTGACCAAGTCGCTCAATTCTTTGATCACGTAACCTACTTGCACCTACCTCGAGAGGATAATCAATTTGCAGACGCTCTTGCGAAACTTGCATCTTTGATAAGTATACCAGATTACATGATGGAAATGCCTTTGTGTATCGAACGACGGTCAGAGCCGGCTTATGTCCATCAAATTACCGACGAAGAAGAAATCGCACAGAACCCCGGTTCCAAGCAATCCTGAACTTCAAGCTCAATGGTACCTATCCACCGGATATGGATAAAAGGGGACAACGAGCTATACGCCTACTAGCTTCACAATACGTCCTCATGCAAGGAGAATTATACAAAAGAACACCTCTTGGTGTAGTCCTGCGTTGCCTTGATCATTCACAGGCACGAAAGGTGATGGAAGAAGTCCACGATGGAGAGTGCGGTCCTCATATGAGTGGACCTATGATGGCAAAGAAAATCACACGTCTAGGGTACTATTGGACCACAATGGAATCCGATTGCATCAAATATGTGAGGCATTGCCACAATCACAAATCTTCGGAATGTACAAAGATGTCCCTCCTTCGTTGCTCTATACGATGACATCTCCTTGGCCATTCTCCGCGTGGGGAATCGACATAATCGGAAAATAACCCCAAAGCAGAACAGGAGGTCACTGTTTCATCCTAGTAGCAATTGACTACTTCACCAAATGGGTAGAAGCGGCTTCCTACACCGCTCTTACGGCCAAAAATGTAGCCAAATTCATACAAAATAACATCATCTGCCGATATGGTTGCCCACATGAGATCATCAGCGATAATGGGTCCCACTTCCAAGCCGAAACCGAACAATTGCTAGCCAAGTACAAGATCAAGCACCATCACTCATCGCCCTATAGACCACAGACTAACGGCGCGGTAGAAGCGGCTAACAAGAATGTCGTCACAATCCTCAAGAAAATGACTGACAATTACAGAGATTGGCCAAGCAAAATACCCTTCGCCTTGTGGGGGTATCGAACATCCGTCAGGACGCCCACTGGGGCCACTCCTTTCTATTTAACCTACGGCATGGAAGCCGTACAACCAGTCGAGCTAGAAATACCATCCTTGCGCATCCTACTAGAAAGTCAAATCCCTGAAGCCGATTGGAAGAGGGATAGGTATGAAGAACTCATCCTCCTGGATGAACGTAGGCTTCGTGCCTTACATAATGTCCAAACATATCAAGCACGTATCAAACGAGCTTTCAACAAAAGGGTTAGGCCAAGAAACATCAAAGAAGGAGATTTAGTTCTCAAATCGGTTCGAGCTCTTTTACCTGTCGACCCAAGGGGAAAATTCAAACCTAATCAAGGGCGGACCATATCTAGTCAAATCAATACTCCCAGGGGGTGCGGTTAGAATCACAGACCTAGATGGGAATGAGTTTTCAAACCCCACAAATCTCGACCAACTGAAACGGTACTATGCCTAGGATAGAACAGAAACGCGCCTCGCGTAAACCTACGTGTCGCTCTTGCGGCACTAAATAAACGGCCCCTGGCCCATCTGAATGTCACTGTGCTCTTGCATCTTGGCAAACTTGTCATCCTCATATCATCAAACAAACTAAATTCGCACCTCCCGAGTAAGCAAAAGCTCATGCTTATTTTCTATGTTCATTACGAGCTCTTGCTTCGAACAATTATTCTTTTACATTTACTCGAACTACGCGCAAGGGTTTGATTTCACTTTAAAGTGAATACGTAGGCAATCCTTCACGGGATTCAACCCACCATTTTATTTAAAATGTAAATAGAAGGACATTTGCATTGCATTTGAAATTCGACAAGAATAATTAAAGAAAATCACAACGGTTTCGTAACCACTTAACCTTTTTATTTCCTTCAATTTCTAATAATAATAATACGGCAAATAATAAAAGTAGACTAGGCTAGGATTCTAAAAATCCCTCCCTTTTATTACAACAATAATAAATAATAATCAAATAATAAATAAGACTTGGGCTATTCCTCCATCTTTCCCTTGCCCTTGTCGTTCGTGTCATATTTCTGGTCACGACCTCGAGCCGGGCGCTCTTGCACCCCTTCAGACCTAATCACCAACGGTCTTTCTCGAGGCCTGACTCTTCCGTTCTTGCCAACCACCGTCTCTGCGACAGGAGTAGTCTTCGATTTCTTCGAAGGATGAATGACTTGGAACCCGGCTTCCTCTTCTCCTTCAGTCAGATGCTTCTCTTTCTCTTTCTCTCCTTCGCGTACTTTGTAGTCAACGGGCTCGCGTTTCCTCAGTCTTTCACGCTCTTCCGAAGTTGCGGCCTTCCTCCACCTCAGATAAGAATCCGACACCCACAAGGCATTGGAGGAGAAACTCAGGAACCACATGTTTCTTTGGGCCCATTTCATAGCCCACTCTCTTCGGCTCTCTGTAGTAAGCGTCATAGCAGTCTGCGGAACGGTGTCAAGCCTGGGAATCATCTGCTTCAACCCGACTTGCCTCATCAACCTCTCAGGAAAGATGCATACCATAAACTCCAATCCAGGGATGCGCACGGACCTAGTAGGATCCAAAGAAGACACTCCAGTGACAGACTTGAGATGCCACCACGGTACAACCCACCTGATCAAAGGGCCATCGTCATTCTTCAGCTTGTTCTTCCAATAGTCACAGACCCGGGTGAAATCCACCATGTACAGCCGTGTCCTCATCAAAATCATACGGGCATGATAGGAAAGTGCATGAACTGGGGGCTCGAGCAATCGGAGCCGTTCCATAAGCCAAACCTACCAAAACAGGTATTAGACACCCAAAAAAAAAAAAAAAAAAAAAAAAAAAAAAAAAAAAAAAAAAAAAAAAAAAAAAAAAAAAAAAAAAAAAAAAAAAAAAAGGGTGTCTTTTACCTGTAAGATGACGGGACTCCCCAAGAATGGAAGATCGCGGTTGGACTTCCTATTATCCAAACCCAAGATAATCTCCCCTAAGCACAAGCAAGCTGGGCTCCTGCGCAGCTCCATTTGCTCAACGAGACCCAATAGGCGGGGATCACCTCTCAAATCTTCATCAACATGTCCCTGAAAGACGTAAACGTGAAGCAAGCAGAAGCCAAATGCTCTCCTTCTAGCAACATAAGAGACAGTAGGGTCGGCCCTGTTGATGAATCGATCCATAAAGTCTAGCATCCGCACGCCTTTCGAAGTAACAAAACGATCTACCTCAAGCCTAGTAAGTCCAAGCAAATCTCTAAACTTGCTCTTGTACCCTTTTGAAGTGGAGGGGATGGCAGGTAAATGTTCAGGGTCCCACCCGCCAATAGCAGCAATTTCCTCCTGAAAAGGACAAATATCACCTCCTGGGAACGCGAAAACATGATAATTTGGATCCCAATAATCAAGACAAGCATCCAAGAACGGCTTTACTACCTTAATGAGTTTCAAACTCAACAGAGACCCAAGGTTGTAAGCACCCATGTCATGTTTCTCAATATTCGAAAACTCGTTAGTCCATTCCTTCAAGCGAATTTCTAGGGTATTCATGATGATAATTTTCTCTTGAAAATTTATGGGGAGTTTTATATGTGAATCAACGAAGAAGAGACGGAAGAATTGTATGATTTAAAGCTTCATCGACGCTTCTATTTATACTAATTGCTGTTTCCAAAAATCATCGAACCGACACCGCTGGGAACAGGCGCGGCACTGCGCGCTCTTTCAAAGGGACGCAGCTCTTGCTGCGCCTCTTCCCTAGCATCACTTCTGTGATTTCCGTGTTTGGATCTTTCCTAATTCTATAAACGAATAATTTCCTATTCCTACGGGATTTTATTTTGGTAAATCTGCGAAATTTACCATGCTCCAGGTTTTCCTTGTTCCGTGAATGCGCATTTCAAGGCGACGTCGGCATTTTCGGCCATTTTCTTCTCACACTTTTATATTTAGTTTTCATTTTTAATTCTTGCTTTTTTTCATTTTCACTTTTATTTAGTCATTTCATTTCTATTTTCTTCGTTTTCTAACTTATATATTTCTTTTTTCTTTTTTTTTGCGGGGGTAACCCTCCCTACCGTCCGGTCATTTCCGACAAATTTTTTGCATTTTCGCGTTCTTTTCGAGTCTCATTTTTTTGCACTAATTAAAGGCCTTATGTGTGTATAAAAATGTAAATGAATGTGTTTTTTCTATATAAATTTCGGCAGCATGACGGTACAAACCGTTGTCTACCAAACTTGTCCAAAAGCTAACCTGCAGGTACAAACAACACAACCCAAAGAAAGAAAAGGCACTCAGGCCGTCGTATATACAACAAAAAGCAAATGTACAAGCAAGCGGGGCTTCGCCCAAACAAGTCCAGATGTGCAATCGGGGGGCTTCGCCCCAAACAAATCCAAGTCTAAACAACCGGGGGGGCTTCGCCCCAAACAAATCCAAAAATGTTCAAAATCAAGACTACAAAAACCACGCAGACTACTGCTGAGCACCCTCCAACTCGGCAACCCTCGCCATAAGAGCAGCGATCTCGGCATCCCGAAACTCGAGCTCCCTCGACAAACGAGCCGTCTCCTCCCGGATCAAGGGCTAACTCTCGCTCCACTCACGATCGGCCCGAGAACAAGAAAGAAATTGGCTCATGTCAATCGATTCAAACAAAAAAAAAAAAAAATAAAAAAAATCAATCAAAAGAGATCAAATAAGGTTCATACCTGACGACCTCGACCACCGACGAGTGCCTCGATGGCGGTAGCTCGCAACCGGTTGGCCACCCTCCATAGTGCCACGAACCGAGATGGCGCGACTGCGTTTTCAAAAGAAATTCTCAAGAAATTGAACAAGTTTAATCCAATGTGTTCTTACGCAAAGGTGAATAAGCCGAGGCTCACCCTCCGAATCGATCTTTGCCGCTCGTCGAGGCCGGCATCCGTCACAGCCACGTCAAAATCACGCAACTCGGAGATCGTCGTCCTCCCGGTCGCGTCGGTGTACTCGAGAGTCTCGGGATACACTGGGGGCTCGATGCCCGCCGCCTCAACCTCCTGCAAAGACAAACGACTCTCATTAATCGGTGATCTTTCATCGAAATTCCCAAAGTCAATCAAAGAGAAATAAAAGGATACTCACCACTCGCGCGATCGCCAACCTCCCGTAAAGGAATGCCGAGTAGTCCTCACCAGGCAGAAGGAGGTCGTCACCACTGGCACCGGCCAAGTCCGCCTCCCTCTCAGCCTCGGAAGGCTCCCTAAACATCGTCCTAGGAGGATCAACGGGAACCGTCAACGCGCCCCGAGAGCACTGACGAGCCAAACGCTCGCCTAAGTACCACACCGGACCCATCGACGTCCACAACAACAAATGACTCGGGCTCCTAGGTCGAAGGACCTCAGCAACAAAAGGAGGTGCCTCGGCATACTCCGCCCAAGGTCTGGGCACCCACTGTGACAAGATAAAGACAGAGATCATTCCTATGAACAGATGAAGGGAAAGAAGTATAAATGCATACAAACGGGATACTCACGCTGCTCGGCTGAAGGGCGTTCACATCCCGCCGGTAGACATTGTGAGAAGAACGCTTGCTCTTCGTCCGGCACATGACCCAATCCCTCACCACGGGATAGGCCCTCTCCAACGGCTCCGTCCTCTTGGGCGCGAGGCCCGGGAAGTAAGAGTACGCCCACGCCTGTAAAGCGGGACAATCAATGACGATCTTTCGATCTTTGATAAAAGAAGGGAATTTATTTTGGTCCAAAGGAAGGTTCATACCTCCAACAATAGCCCAGGTCCGACAGCGCCAGGAGAAGTCCCCTTCTCCATCAACTCCGGACGAACCATGGCCCTCATGAAGCGGATAAGGACCGCAAAACCAGCAGTGACCCAATCCCAACGCCCTAGGGAGCTCAGGTCAGCAAGAAATGGAAGAAGCTTCGTCGACAGCCTCTCACCCTTGTCTCCGAGGTAAATCGAAGACAAGAACCACCAAAGCCACAAGCGAGCCCTCTGCTCAGCTGTACAAGGAGGAGGAGCCGTCTCCCTCCCGTCGACCACCACCGATGCCGGGGTCTTCCCCGCGAAGTAATCTCGAACATAGGTACTGGGTACCAAACCCGGCACCGCAACACCTTCGGCGACGAGGTTCCACCGATCAACCTCCTCGCCTCGGCCGAATCCGCTCTCATGCCCTCTCGGCCACACCATCTCCTCGATCCCGCACGGACACCGGAAATCATGCCGTAATCCTCCAAGGTGACTCCCACCTCACCAAAAGGCAGGTGAAACGTGGAAGTCGTATCCCAAAATCGATCCAAGAAAGCGCGGACCAGGCTAAGGTTGGCCCGCAACTTCTTCTTCACGATATCCCTCCAGACCTGAACCAGAGGACCAAACGCTCCACGCTCAATCATGGCCCTCTCCTCCTCCGACAGCCGCTCGTAGTGCTCCATCGCCGTCGTGTACCCCGAGAACGACCGGATATTCCCGGCCTCCTATTATGATTCGAAATAAAGCTATCTTTAGTTTTGAAGTAAATTTGAAGGAAATTTGAACGAAAAAACAGAAAGAGGATAAGTAATGAGTTAGGGAATTCCTATTTACCAAGCTCTTCACCGTCCTGTAGGACAAGTGACCCTCTGCAGCCCACACAAGGTGCCTACTCTCCCAGGTCTCAGCCCACGCGGGAGCTCCTCTCAGCTGACGACCCCCTCGTCCGAGGTGGGCCCGTCGCGGAATCTCCTCCTCATCAGCAACCTCCTCCTCAGGAACCTCGTCTGCAGCAGCCATCATCGCGTCGGTGAAAGCCTGCTCCAAAGCCTCCTCAACCGCACTGGCGTCAACCTCCATGGGAGTCCTCCCGGAAGTGGAAGCATCATCACCTGCAACATTAAAGCAAGTTTAGGCCGCGTCACGTGACGGCGAGCCTTTGTTAAGTAGTTATTTCGAGCCTTCAAGGCCCGGAAGTCGCCCATTTCTGGCCATCCTTGGCCGTATTCTCACCAACTCAATCACTCATGTGACAAGTTGGGTCAAGTCAAGTCAAAGTCAAAGCCTAGTTCCAAGTTCGAGTCAAAAATTCGGCAGCATTTCGCTATAACGGCGGTTATGCCCTAGGAAGGTGCCCTGCAAAAGTTGTCACCAACCAAAATTCCGAGATGACAGGAAGTTTACCCGTCACTCAAGGGTCCCAAATATCAAATTTCATCACAAATGGGCAATCCTAAGGCCATTTTCGAAGCCATTTTCGATCTAGCTGTGAAACCGTCTCAAAATTCGCTCAAGGGCTCAAAACTCGATGAAAATTCAAAGTGAATACATGGTTATGTTCCTAACATTGCCTACTATCCATTTCTAGCATCAATTTGGCAAGACAAATCCATTTGGGGGAAAAGCCCCAAATTTTCGAGTAAATGGGTCGAAAACCCTAATGTTTGCAGCTCAAAATTCGACAAATACGGATGATTAATGCAAGATTAAAACACATACCTCGATTAGTCATATTTCAAGCAAGCTTTTGAATCCAACCTTGACGGAAATGGTGAAGATTTGAGAGAGAAATTGAAAGATTTGTGTTTCAAATAATGAATTAAAACCCTTCGATTTCGCGTTTTTACGCGGAATTGTCAAATTGGGGAAAGGACGCAGCAGAGCCTGCTCTTTCCAAGAGACGCAGCTCTTGCTGCGCCTCTTCCTTTTGTTCCTTCCTTACGAATTTTCGAAAATTCGTTATGAGTTCGTTATTTGTGGGCCCATCTTTGGTGCGCCTCTTCCTCGATGACATTTGTATCATTTTGGTCCGTTTCGACGATTTCTTCGTTCCGGCCCACATTTTATCCAAATAGCGACAATATTTTGCGATATCGTCCAAATTCATTTTATCCCTCGCAGCAGATTTTGCGGTATTGCTCAATTTATTCTATCCAAATAGCAGTGGTATTTTGCAAGATCTTGCTCACTTGAAGTTTCTCCCATGACGATCAAGATGCTCCTAATCGTCAAAATAATCACCCAACGAGAGTTTGCTTGAGGACAGAGACAAGCAGATTCCCTCCAAAATCAGTATATTCCCCAACAAGAGTTTGTTTGAGACCAACGCAAGCAAATTCACCTCTAAATTTCGCCAAAGTTCGCTTGAGACCGACGCAGCAGACTTCCCCGAGTTTTCTACCGACGTCCTGCTTTATATATCTCTTGTTCCCCGCAGAGTTCGACCAAAGTTCCCTGTGACCTCCTAATGCCTTCGAGACACCAAGTTATCTTCGGACCAATGAATTTTTCTTTCGAAGCGTCTTGATCCCGCTTCACCCGGGGGTGTCTCGGGTATGGTCTCTTCTTATGGTCAAGGCGAGCTTCCTTACGTAGTCTAATGGACTTTAAACGACCCTCCCCGATAGTCGACGGACTCTAAAATGTTCCCGACGACGGTGTCCTTGGTTCGGACCCCTTGAGCCGCCTCGCGTCGCCATAGTCGTCGGGTTGTAATCTTCGATTGACCTGATGGCTATACTTTGACTTTCGCCTTGTCCAAGCCTCGGTCAAAGTGGGGGCTCAGAGACACCTCGTTTCTGCACCCCTCGCAAACCACCCGGTGATGATTGGGCCGCATGTTTGATTCGCGGAACGATTAGTGACAGTTCGTAAGATTATCGTCAAGTGATTGCTCAAAAATTAATGTCAACCTCTTAGTTGTCATCTACGTGCCGATACGGTCGTTTTGGCGATAATTAGAGTACATTCGGTCCGGGTCAAAAACCGTCTCCATTTTCTCGATAATGTTAAATCCCGAGTCAGAATGTTCTGGAATGTTCCGGATATTTCTATTCCATATTTCTCAAATTTTATCTTTTGGCAAATAATATCCCGTAATATTCAAAAGATAATCGAATTAAATCCGTCCTACCATAACTTAAACACGGAAATCTTTCTTAAACAGAGGAAACCTCCGGGAATAGACGCAAAGCAGGCGGTCTTTGCGCCTCTTCCAAGAGACGCAGTGGCTGCTGCGCCTCTTCCCAGGCCCTTCTTTGCATGATTTACGTATCTTTTTTATATCTTTCCGAGATTCACTTCCAAAGAGTCTCCGAAACCCTATTCCTCCGCGTGATTAGTATAAATAGGAGCTTTCGTTCCTCATATTTCTCACGCGAGTGTCCGCCCTTCTCTTCTCCCTTTGCATTCTAGACTTCGTTCTTACTAATTGGCGCCTACGTGCTTGAACATTCGACCACGTAAGCTCGGATCCTTCCGGGTACCAGCCTCTCCGTTGCATGACCGACCAATTTGACCACTACACAATAATCAATCTAATTAATCAATTTGTTAAATCGTTTTCCTCTTTCGAGGGCACTCTTTCCTTGCATTCGCGTCGAGCATCACTAATCGATTTTCTTAGTTCATCTCGTTCCGTCAACATGTAAGTCTGAGGGTGTAATAATCCTTATTTTATTTATTGTATTTTACTTTATCGTATCATCATTGTAAGATTCATGTCGAAAACATCTAATTAAAACCGATTTCTAAAACCGTCTTTAAAACCCTTTTTTACGGATTTCCAGTAGACAGACGAAGAGAAAGGACGCAGCAACTGCTGCGCCTCTTCGAAGGAGCGCGGCACCTGCTGCGCCTCTTCGTGAGGCTGCCGCAGTTCCTGTTTCTTTTCTTCTTCCTCGTCCTCTGTAATTCGTCTTTTGTTTTGTTTTCTTTTGTTTATTCTCTGTAATTCGTTCGTGCTTTTGCTTGTTTCGTTCGTTCTTGTTAATTCTTAGATATCATGATATTATATTTCATATGTATATTATTCATTCATCATTAACATGTTTAATTCATCTTTATTCCGACTTAAATCCTAAATAATCAATATTTACGGGTTTTCGTCTTTAATATTCAAACCCGGATTTTAGAAGTTCAATTTGTTCATGTTGGGTTTCTGGGATTCGTTATTGATATATTTGCGTCCATATTCGTTGTTAATTCGCCATTAATCCATCATGTTTAGTCTAATTAATTGTTTAGTTTGTTTTATTCATGTTAGTTTAATTAATCATTCATTAACATCGTCCCTTCACATAATTTATCCGTTTAATTCCGTCTTGCTCATGTTTTACTGTTTTATGACCCCCATTCACATGTAATTAATACATTAAATCACTTTCATCCGAGTCAAATAATTTAATCAACCATTAAAATCACCAATTAACATTAACGGTTTGCAGTTCCGGCTTCACAGCCAGAACTCACCCTTGGAACAGACGCGGCAACTGCTGCGCCTCTTCCAAAGGGCGCAGTGTCTGCTGCGCCTGTTCCAGGGTGAATTCTGCCTCTGAACTCCCTTTCTGCTTTGACCTTAGTTATTTAGCTACGTATCAACTAACTAATACCTGTATTATCAACTAATTCCTGTTCGTATTTAGTTCTTTTTATTCTTTTATTCCTCTTTCTCAAATCATCCGTTTTAAAGGTATTTTCGACATAAATCGCCTATTCCAATGTAATCGTTGTAATTTTCCATTATTGTAATTTTCTTTTATTCCATTTATCACGTTTCTTGTATGTTTCCACATGTAATCAACATTAATTCCAACTTCGACCCAATTGTTTGCTAACTAATTGTTCACCGACTTAGCCTAATTCTCACATGTTAGGATTAATCTAATGGATGTTGCATTGCATGCATATAGCCGGCGATATATCGAGTATAGACAACTTCCCTAATCATTAGTAGAGGCCGCTATCGAGGCGGGCGGGATTAGGTGTTCGATCAAAAGAGCTTCCTAATACGTACCCTCACCCCTTACTCCAGATCTCCGTGAGCACCCGTGTTCATTGGCATCCACGAGAGTCATTCTAGACATAGAATGCTAAGGGCAACGATTGCTTAGTGTTCATGTCACTACTTTGTGTCTTGACATGACACGAGGTATTCGAACGGTTCCAATTTCCCATAAAAATTGGTGGCGACTCCTTACAAAATGCAAACGCTTGTTGTTTCCGAGCTCCCCTCGTCCCAAGCGCCCCCGTGGGCGGCCCGCTGTCCACAGAAGCTTTCTATGAAGCCCCGCTTCACTCATTTGCAAATTGAAGGATTTAACCGCCCAATAGGCCCTATGTTCAATCTCTACGGGTAGATGATATGGTTTTCCAAAAAGTAGTCGGTACGGTGACATCCCAATCGGTGTTTTGTAGGCCGTGCGATAGGCCCACAAAGCATCATCCAACATCAAGCTCCAATCCTTGCGATCGGGATTCACCGTCTTCTCAAGGATGGCCTTGATCTCCCTTTTGGAAACCTTGGCTTACCGTTGGTTTGAGGGTGATAGGCCGTGGATACCTTGTGAATTACCCCATACTTTTTGAGAAGGGCACCAATGGCTTTGTTGCAAAAATGAGTGCCGCGGTCACTTATCAATGCCTTTGGGAAGCCAAACCGAGAGAAAATATTAGTCTTGAGGAACTCTCCAACTACCTTGGCATCGTCGGTCTTGGTGGCTTTGGCTTCCACCTATTTAGAGACATAATCCACCGCCAAAAGTATGTAAATGTTACCATAAGACGCGGTAAATGGCCCCATGAAGCCAATACCCCACACATCAAATATTTCGCAATAGAGCATTGGGGTTTGTGGCATTTCTTCCTTCCTTAAAATATTGCCAACTCTTTGGCATCTATCACATGTCTTGACTATAACGTGGGCATCCCGGAAGAGTGTGGGCTAAAAGAAGCCGCTCTCTATGACTTTCTGGGCCATCTTTTTGGCTCCGAAATGTCCCCCACAAGCATACTCGTGGCAAAACCGAAGAATGGACATGTGATTTCGGTATCCGGCATACACCTCCTTACTACTTGATCGGCACAAAATTTCCACAAATAAGGATCATCCCACACATAGTACTTGGAATCACTCTTGACTTTGTCTCTTTGATGTCGAGTCAAACCTGAAGGGAATTTCTTCAAGACCAAGTAATTCACGATATGTGCATACCAAGGTTCGGTAGACATCAAGGCAAGAAGGGCTTCATCCGGGAAGGTCTCCTTGATTGAACTTTGTGGCTCTAAGGAGTCTTCTTGGATGATTCTACTAAGATGATCCGCCACTGTGTTGGTGGAGCCTTTCTTATCCTTGATCTCAATATCAAATTCACTCAAAAGCAACATCCAACGCATCAATCGGGGCTTAGATTCTTTCTTAGAGGCAAGGTGCCTCAAGGTCATATGGTCGGTGAAGATGACGGTTTTAGCTCCTAGGATATAAGAGCGGAACTTCTCTAGAGCAAACACCACCGCAAGGAACTCTTTTTCGGTGGTGTTCTAATTCCGTTGAGCTTCATTCATCATGGTGGAGGCATATTGATTTACATGAGGTAGCCTCCCTACCCATTGGCCTAAGATCGCGCCATGGGCATAATTGATCGCATCCGCCATTATTTCAAATGGCTCATTCCAATTGGGTGCTTGAATAATGGGAGTTGTGATCAACTTCTCTTTGAGTGTATTAAAAGCCTTCTTACATTCTTCACTCATAATAAATTCACTTTCCTTTTGAAAACGTTTGCACAAAGGAGCGGCAATCTTTGAGAAGTTCTTGATGAAACGCCGGTAGAAACCGGCATGACCTAAGAAAGATCTTACCTCACGCACATTAGTAGGATAAGGCAAGGTGCGAATGGTATCGACCTTGGCCTTATCGACCTCAATTCCCCTAGAGGATACAACATGTCCCAACACTATTCCTTCCTCAACCATAAAATGACATTTTTCATGGTTAAGTACAAGGTTGGTTTCAATGCAACGTTGGAGGACCCAAGAAAAGTGACTTAAACAATCCTCAAATGATTGGCCATAAACGGTAAAATCATCCATAAATACTTCAATAAAATCCTCTATATGATCCGAGAGGATGCTCATCATGCACCTTGGAAATGTTCACGGTGCATTACAAAGGCCGAAGGGCATCTTCCTATAGGCAAACGTTCCAAAAGGACACGTGAAGGTGGTTTTTATTTGGTCCTCGGGTGCAATTGGAATTTAAAAGTAACCCGAGTAGCCATCCAAAAAACAATAAAAAGCTTTTCCCACTAACTGATGCGTGTCTTTTATATAAGGTTTTCACCTCATTTTTACACGCATTTCTGCGCTTTTTATGTAGCATCTGGCTACAAATACCCCCGAATATTCTACTTTAGTCCGTTTATTGTAATTTGCAGGAATTGACCGAAGAGGAGCTACAACGAGCCTTAATTGTCCCAATTGTATGCATTCATGGAAAATAAGGAGCCGGAGCTTGGAAATCTAACACTTGGAAGACGCGTGAGCTGAGTTTGGGAAGCAATTCAAGTCCTAACGTACCTATATAGCTCGATCGAGTGGTTCACTATTCGATCGAATGATTTATGTACTCAAGACTGGTCGATCGACCAGTTTAAGGAGCCAATAGAGAAGTTTATGCAAGGGGTGCTCGATCGAGTGGTTTATTACCAGTCGATCGAGTGGTTTGGTGATAATCTGCTCGATCGAGTAGATTACTTCTACTCGATCGAATGGTTTCTTGTGCTTTAGTCAATTTCCGCCTAAATTACTTATGGGATTTTGTAATTAGTCCATAGATTAGGTTTTAGAATGAATTTAGTATAAGACTGAAAGAGTAACTACGTTACTCGCTCTCTCGGCTCTCTCACGTTGGTTTGACCCTAATTCTTGCCACTGTTCTTTGGATTTTGTTTCTTTTATTCGGATTTGAGACGCGATGGGTATTATCATTCTTTTTAATCTCTAATCATTGCTGGAATTCTTCCTTCCCTTTATTGTTATCGTAATCGCTTTATTTAATCCTTTAGTTCTATCATTATGTCTAGTTTTGATTATCAATTTGTTGCTATTGTTGATTCGATGATTATGAGTAACTAATTCCCTATGCTAAGACTATAGGGGATCCATAATGTGAAGGGAGAGTAATCGACTTGTTGGGAAATGTGTCCTCAACAATAGTGCGATCACATGATTTAAATATCATTATTAAATCTCATTTTAAAGAATACAATTGGGAAGTAATATTGTTACTGTCAACTGGTCAACATATATCGGTAATGATTGGCTGACTAGAGTTTGACATTACTGTCGTATGACGGTGGTGATCAGTTGACCCCCTAGGTCATACCTAAAGGGCAATACTCTTAATTGATTATTTAATTAATCGTATAATGTTACGAGTTAATTAAATTACTTGAAAATTGACGGACGATTTTGGAAGTAAAATTTACGTATCATATTGAAATGTGATTAAATAAGATACGGTCTGAGTAATTGAATTGTATCATTACTCGGATGAAATAATTGTTTAATGTAACAATTAAATTGAATGAATTGTTATAAATACAATCAGTTGTGATTTATAAATTGGTAAAATTTTTGGCATAAGTAATTATGAAATTACTAAGTCAATTTTGTATGTGACGTATTTTTATTAATACGTTGATTTTTAATATGTTAAAAATACATAACAAATATATGTGACATGTGACATGTAACATATAGACAATTGACAAAAATAATATGGAATCCATTTTATCAAATGGACCGAAAAACAAGTGGTGGATTAAGCTAATTAATTATTTAATTAGTAGCTAAACATAATGATTGTTTTACTTTTCTAGCCATGCATGCCTATTGTTCCTTGTGAAGAGCAACCTTACCATGCATTGGCTTTCCTTTCCTTCTCCTCTTACACGGTTTTGGGAAGAATAATTCATCATTGTTTTTCTTATAATTTTACCCAATAATATACAAAATGTTGTAGATTATTTTTATTCTAATTTCACTCATCCAAAATACAAGTTCTAGTGAGAAGAAAAATCCTCTCTTCTTCTCTCTTAAAAACCGAAACACTTATGTGTTTATAAAAGTTTTGGTTCAATTTTCTCTTAGATTAATATTATACTAGTACTTATAATATTAATTAGATTAAGTGAAAGCCTTGGGTATAAAGCTTGGGGAGAGATCTTACACTTAGATCTTGTTCATCCATAAGGAAAGCTCAAGAACAAAAGAAAAGGAGATTTCTTTTGTGCCCTATTAAACCAAAATACCCATTGTAAGAATGTGATTTCTCTTCTATTTATTTTGTTTGCATGCATAAGATCCGTTTCAATTTTATGACAAATTAATTTTGACATATAAGAGTATGTTAATATGTATATGAATCTACATTTCTTTCAATCGGTATCAGAGCCACGGTTGTTTGCATGCAAATTGGTTAAAAGTTTTTCCGAGTTATATGAATAACAAAATAAAACTTGTGAAAATTGTGTTATTATGATATATCACGAAATTATTACATGCATGTTAATATTTCTGGTCCTAAAGTGTTTTAGGATATTTTGGTTAATTTTTCGGATTTTTATTGTTCATATTTTATAATAATGACATTTAAATGTGATTTTATGAGTAAAAATGTCATTTTTGGTCTAAAAATAGCTATACTTCGAATTTTTACTTGGTTTTTGGATATGTTGTTACATATATTATTTTGAGATAACCTGTAAATTTTCATAATTTTTGGACTTGTTATGCTCGAAAAATGAATTTTTCATTATTAAATTCGGATTTAGGTGAAAAATAGGTTAATATGAGTTAAATTTCGAATCTGGTCATAGAAAATTAATATGTTGTCACATGCAATTTTAAAAGATGTGTGTAAAATAATTGGCTATAAAGAAGTCTTTTTGCATGATTTATGAATTTTTGAAGAAAAATAGCATAAATAGTGACATTATTAGTGGAAAATTAATAAAACATAATCTATGACTTAGGAAAAACGTCTAATGTTGCATTTTATTATCTTTTTCAGATCTAAAATTGAAAAGTTAATGAAAATAATTTTTCCATGTTTTTATGATTATTTTTATTAAATATCGATAAACCGCAACATTGTTTTTCCGGAAAATTTTCGAAATTTTTAACCTAAGATTTTGAGCATTATGAGTGTCATGGAATTTTTTCCAGAATGTTCATGAATTTAAATTTCAAATTTTTAATTTATTTGAAATTTTGGATTTATTTGAAGTTAAATAGCTTATTTTTGTATTTTTGGTCCATTTATGAACAATTTTGTAAATAAAAGTTAATTATGGTCAAATTACTAGTGGAGACTATATTTTGAGTCCTAAGAGGTTAGGGTAATTAACTTATGCATAAATATGAGTTTATGCATTTTTGTGATTATAAAATGTTGAAATCACGCAAATCCGTAAAAACCGAGTAATATACGATATTGGCTAATTAAAGGCGATTTACCATAAAAATTGAGCATGTTCATACATATTATAATGCTGCATTTTTCTTTATGATTGTCATAATTTTAATTTATGTAATTTTGAATTATGTAATTTTACTTAGTATGGCCTTAGATTTTAATTGGTATTTCCCGAAATGTATGGGAATATCGATTCGGTTGTAATTTTTATTGTGATCTCGTATCACCGTTTTGTAATTTAATAGATTTATTTTATTTTAGTTACAAATGTATAATAGGAAATTATGTAATTTATTATGTAATTTTATTCATTCCGGAGTTCCAAAAGACGGATTACTTCAAGAATGGCGGTACATAAAGACGGTGTTACCTCGAGATGCGTGCCACAACCGAAGTTCAAGGGACCAATGGAGTTGGTTTCCGAAATGTAATAGTTAAATAGTTTTTCTATTTAAGGAAGGCCATACTAGGATTTATTTATTTTTATGCTTGCATTTTATTTTATGTCGCATGCATCGCTAAATCGCCATAACTAAACATGCATTGTCATTTTATCGAGTTTATCGACCGTGTCAATTAAAATTATCGTAGTTCACCGCTTTAGTTCACTTAAAACGTGATAGATAATAAATTGACATGACCTCTCGCTAAAACAAAACAATTGAGACATAGCCTTACCAAATAGTAGAAACCATGAAAACCTATTTCGTGAGGTAGTGCACTCGGCCCTACCGGGGTACAAACCTTGTTACGTAGGGGAAGTGGGTGATGAATGTTAATCCACCGAATTCATGTTGATGAGGGTTTCATCGGCCATACCGTGCCCAAGTTGATGTGGATTTGGATCATGGACACATTTATTCGAAATTTGGATTGAGCTCAACGGAAGTATTCGCGACCGTAGTTGCATGTGTTCCGGGCTATAGATATTTATTAAAGTAATTTTATCGACCAAGAGTTCTAAAAGTAGAATCGATTAAAGCGTTAATCCACCGAGTTATATTGATAAGGGTTTCATCGGCCATACCGTGCCTAAGTCGATATGAATTTGGGTCTTGGAATCATTTATCATAGTTGGGTAGAGGTCACTATGTAAATGCTTTACTTGTTATTTACAAGTATTATTATAACGATAAATGTTAAGTTTTCCACTATTCCGTTATCACATTGTTCTATTTCTTTACCACAATTCATATACGATATCATTTCGATTTTTGACTCAAATCTCCATTAATCCATCGTAACTAAAGACAAATATGAATTTGCTTCTAAAACCTCAAATGAACCATTTCTAAGGATCTCTTGTAAAGAGTATAGATTAAAGTTATTCATTATCAAACAGGTTTTTGATTCTTGACTAACACATCTACTTACAATGGATTGTTATTCATATACTTAATTGAATTAAGTACCTTGAAGCGATAAATTGTTTTGGTAATTAGTTTTGTCAGAATTCGTAATTGACCAAAATAACGCAACCACTTCAATGAAAGTTTTAAGACTAAAACGATTGAATTAAAGAGTAATCTTTATAAGATTCACCTTTGCTTCTCTAAGTAAAGACTCATTGAAATGAGTGGGAGCATTCTCTTAAACCGTTAAGATGAGGACGAGGTTAAAGAAGTAAAATTAGAATGGAATTGATACAAGGTAATGTTAAAGGTAAAGTTGTTGAGAATGACGATGCTAAACCTATCAATCCCAACCGATAAAGTTTCCATTGTCTTAAATGTTGGACACGAGAAAGGAAACTACCCCAAATTATTGAAGAATTAACAAGTTAGTTGTGGGACATCTAATGGGACCTTCTTCTTTAAATGTTTATCTGATTAAACATAAATTTTGCTAGTACCACTTCGTCAATATTAGAAACCAGTGGAGGTTTTCATCATTATGTTTGATACATAGGATGATTAGAATATGACGACTAGCAACAATGAAATCAAGAGATAGAGTCATTGTGTACTAAATCTAGTTTTCGGGTTTGGAGTTGTACTTAATTGTGACTATTAAGTACATAAACTCTAAATAAGAATACAATTTGTTAAAGATACAAAAGAAGTTTCACTTTTGTGACCATATACACCATGATTTGATGAATGGCTAGCCCATCATCAAGGTGATTATATTCTAAACCAAACTAGAATGATAAATCATGAAGATGATGCAAGACTCAAATTGGTAACCCAAGATTAAACCTTAAATTTTGGAATGATGAACGCAAAGAGTTATCGAGTACTCTTGAAACCATTAGATTGTTAATGGTATATGCGTATCTTGTATTCAAAGCAAGATGTCTCGTGCCTTTTGGTTGAAAAGGAGATCGAGGTTATAAATCATTGATCCATAATAGGTTGATCATTTTCTTTTACCAACAATTTAAGTTGACGCGAATATGTTCACTTAATAAGGTAAAAGGAGACATCTTTGAAGAACTTCAAAGAGTTCAAGGAATCACGATTAAGTCGTGATGGGATTATCAAAGTGAAGACTTTGATATAAGCCAAAGGAAATGTGATATAGTATCACAAGTTAATCTCTCTTAGCACGCATTATGGAATAATGTGTGATTAGATAAGAAATCAAACACTATTCGATATGGTTTGGATTTCAATCAAGTTACTTTGAGTTACTTGATCCTTTTGGGGATTTTATCATTTTTGTCTAAATTATTTTTCCACTAAAACGAATCATATGAGATATGAAATGGTAAGGGTACCATGCTTGTAAGTTCTCACAAGAAACAAATGCTCATTTTTCCCTTTCTATTTTCACGAGTACGACGGGTTTGCGGCTCATGAAGCTGTCTTTCTAAAATACAAGTTTATTTTTAGAAGACAGAGTGGGAAAATTATTCAAAGAGCACAAAAAGATGTTATGTCGCAAGAAACCGGTCTTTCTTGGCTACATGAGACGTTTTGTGTAAGACATTGTTTCTTCAAAACCTAGGAGGTTAAAATTCGTCACTTGTTAAAAATGATGAATTCATGTTACTTTTAAGAAAGTAAAGAGCTTATAACTTACAAAAAGAAATTGTTTGATTCAAGTTGATTACTTCTAGAAAGTAATCAACAAATGACTTACATAAGAGTGTTTAAGTCACAACTCAAAACAAGGCTTAGAGCCATGAGAATCCGAATTAAAAGACTTGATTAGTGACAAAGGGTTTTGCACTAATAAAGAGAGATTTCAAAGCTTGGTTGGTGGCAAAGTGTTTTGCGCTAGTTGAAATGCTTAAGTCTATATGGATCTTCTTAGGGATTGTGTTTCATTATGAGGTTATGAAATACATAGCGAGTGAATCTAAAACCCACTTCTTCAATAGAAAGAATGTATTCAATACATGTCATGAGTTTTATAGATTCTTGCAATCCGAAGATAATGTGAAACTTAAGAGAGAATCTTAAGTAGGACATCAATGAGTTGGAATCAACATTTCGATCATGTGATAAAACATTTCTCGATAAGTCGAGAAGTTGTGTTTATACATAAAGTTTAGTGGGAGTTACGGAATTTTTAATTAGTCCGATATGTGGATGACATATTGATCATTGAGAATGATTTAAGACTTTTGGAGTATTAAAATACATCTTGAATATCCGGATTTATGAAGATAAATCCACATGATATTAGCGTCAATAAGAAGTTTTATGTTGATAAGATTCATGACTAGTTCAATTAAATTGAACATATTTGATTGATTCCATTTGCTTCCGCTGCCGGATCAATTAAATGAGTAAAGATGTATAACACTTCATATACTTTGAGTATGATGAATTGTTTTCAAAATCGAATTTAAGTAATCTTTACCAAGTGAGCTATAAAGATTACCCTTAAAAGTGCTTGCAGAAGCATTAAGGCTATGATGCAAAGTGTTTATGATGCAATATTGTGTAAGGGTGTTACACAAGTGACAATTGACAATTGAGATTGCGCATGGTTTCCGACAAAACCATAATCAAAACACATTAGGATGGTTAAGATACCATTGTGGCAATGTTAATTAAGAAGTAGATTTTCTAGAATCGTTCTAGGCAATAAAGAACAATGAGAGATATTTATAACGGAAATTGAGTACACTTGCAATCATGAGATGTACAAGAAGGACGAGTCCTGCACACTGTGAAAACAGTGGGAGCTATTCTTAGGCTAGAGGGCCCATGTCTTGATTGGATCTCGACACGTACTCAGAAAGTTTTGTAATGCAAATGTATACATTACAAAGGAAAACGAGTATGTAGTAAGGTTGAGTAAGGTACAAGAAATTGATAAAACCTACTAACCAAAGCCTTCTCAAAGGCTAAACATGATGAGTCATGTCATTTCAATTGAATTGAAATGAACAACTACGTACAAGATCAAATTAGATTATAGAACATGAAATAGTAATCAGGCATTGACTATTCATGTGTGATAATCGCATTTGTCGTTCGAGTTTTATTTTATTTTAAAACTCTTTTATTATACTTTGTTACATCCAAACGGGTTGTAGAGACAACGTTGAACCCCGTTAAAGTGAACACGGATTAGCATTGTATTCGCCCATAGTCACTTATATGAGGTGACGTCTCGAAGTGACTAGAGTGTGATGCGATTGATGGCAAGTTCAAGTGCCATACAGTCATGTGAGATGACTAGTCGATCACATAGGCAGATGTTAGGAACACCTTGTCGGGCCTTATGACCGCTTATAGAGTTCTGGCAAATTTATATAGCCTGGTCGTGGCGAGAGCTGCTATAGTATTCAAATGAGTCGATTCTTTTAACTAAAGACTATTCACCTAAGATGGCTCGATTTGATTAACTTTGATTTGTGTTACTACGACCTTCGTAAATGGGGTCAAATGGGCATATTTTGGGTTATGATGGTGTGGGCTAGTCGAAGGGAATAGTGCGATAGGAATTGTCCACCCCCTTGTCAGGGTTAAAACAATATCTCAGGGCCACTCGAGGAGTAATGAACTGGAAATGCGTGGCCACGCTCGGAAAGTATCTATGATAGATAAGTCCGGTCAATCAGTTATTCTCCAGATCGAGGAAACCACTCTCGATATGATCACTTGCAAGTACGACCTGAAAGACACCTTGCATTGAGTGGGAGATAGTAATAGGACAAGAGAATTGGTGACGCACACTTGTCGAGGACAAGTGGGAGATTGTTGGGAAATGTGTCCTCAACAATAGTGCGATCACATGATTTAAATATCATTATTAAATCTCATTTTAAAGAATACAATTGGGAAGTAATATTGTTATCATGTCAACTGGTCAACATATATCGGTAATGATTGGGTCGACTAGAGTTTGACATTACCGTCGTATGACGGTGGTGATCGATTGACCCCTAGGTCATACCTAAAGGGCAATACTCTTAATTGATTATTTAATTAATCGTATAATGTTACGAGTTAATTAAATTACTTGAAAATTGACGGACGATTTTGGAAGTAAAATTTACGTATCATATTGAAATGTGATTAAATAAGATACGGTCCGAGTAATTGAATTGTATCATTACTCGGATGAAATAATTGTTTAATGTAACAATTAAATTGAATGAATTGTTATAAATACAATCAATTGTGATTTATAAATTGGTAAAATTTTTGGCATAAGTAATTATGAAATTACTAAGTCAATTTTGTATGTGACGTATTTTTATTAATACGTTGATTTTTAATATGTTAAAAATACATAACAAATATATGTGACATGTGACATGTAACATATAGACAATTGACAAAAATAATATGGAATCCATTTTATCAAATGGACCGAAAAACAAGTGGTGGATTAAGCTAATTAATTATTTAATTAGTAGCTAAACATAATGATTGTTTTACTTTTCTAGCCATGCATGCCTATTGTTCCTTGTGAAGAGCAACCTTACCATGCATTGGCTTTCCTTTCCTTCTCCTCTTACACGGTTTTGGGAAGAATAATTCATCATTGTTTTTCTTATAATTTTACCCAATAATATACAAAATGTTGTAGATTATTTTTATTCTAATTTCACTCATCCAAAATACAAGTTCTAGTGAGAAGAAAAATCCTCTCTTCTTCTCTCTTAAAAACCGAAACACTTATGTGTTTATAAAAGTTTTGGTTCAATTTTCTCTTAGATTAATATTATACTAGTACTTATAATATTAATTAGATTAAGTGAAAGCCTTGGGTATAAAGCTTGGGGAGAGATCTTACACTTAGATCTTGTTCATCCATAAGGAAAGCTCAAGAACAAAAGAAAAGGAGATTTCTTTTGTGCCCTATTAAACCAAAATACCCATTGTAAGAATGTGATTTCTCTTCTATTTATTTTGTTTGCATGCATAAGATCCGTTTCAATTTTATGACAAATTAATTTTGACATATAAGAGTATGTTAATATGTATATGAATCTACATTTCTTTCACGACTTACTAGGTTAATGCTGGTACTGTCTTTGTTGGTTAAATGCTACATTTAATTATAACCGCCTAATTGAGTCGACGCAATTTGACCTTTAATTCCTAGTGATCCTTGACCTGGACCGAAAGGTTGGAAAAGGCGAGACTAGTAGCGAACAATAGAGTATTGCAGTGAGGGCGAAAGTTAAGCTATTTACACTTTAGGGTGAATTAAGGACCGAAAGGTTATGTTCGCTACCCCTTAGACCGTATTTGCATCAACCTGAGACCTAGATTACTTGTCCGGATAATTATGGTGAACCGTTTGTCTTAGCTATTCTTCTCTATCTGTTTAATTAGTCCCTTTTATTCTCTTTTCCTTATTCTCTCTAGTTTAGGAAATCACATTTATAAACCCCCAATTTGGTTACCTTGACAAACATAGATCTAGCTGACAATTTCCTACCTCTCTGTGGATTCGACTCGACTTCCCTAGCTATATTAGTTAGAGCCAGTTGGTTATTTTTGACAGGTACGCGACAGACGTGTCAAATTTTGGCGCCGTTGCCGGGGAGGTGGCGCAAACTTGTTGCTTTAATTAAGTTTGTCTCTTGTCTCAGGGAATTTATTCCTTGTGGCCGATCTCATTTCTGCAAAGTTTTGATTAGTTTGCAGGTTAGTTTTTGCTTTGAAAGTTTATTCGCCAAGATGCCTACTATTACGGAGCATAAAGAGCCATGTGGTAGATGTGGCGCGGAAGGGCATGACCCTATCTTATGCATGGAAATTGTTGAGCGCATTCTTGCCTACCAGAAATACAAGCAGGGAGTTCCCTTCTCCCAGCTATATGAAGAAATCAAGAATGACTCTACCCCTTCTACGCCAGTACCACAACCGGTCTCTCCTTCTGCAAGAGAAGAAATTGCCGAATTAAAATCCATTATGTTGAGTATGTCAAAGATGTCACGGCAATCTGAAACGGTTATATCGGAATTGAAAGAACAAGTCGCGCAGTTAACACTCGCGACAGACCAAGCCAAGCTTCTTCCAATTTGCAATCCAGTCAGTGCAATGAATTTTCAAAATGACCTTACTCATGAAGAAGACAAGGTTTTGATAGCTGACGATAACTCGGATGATGATTTAGACGAGTTTTTGAAGGAAATACTTGCTGCGTGTGCTGTAAACACTCGATCGAGCGACTCTTCTACTCGATCGAGCAGTTCTAATCATCCCATCACTCGATCGAGTGACAATAGTGGTCGATCGAGAAGTGCAGAATACAATGTTGGTCAATCGAGTGGTAACCTTACTCGATCGAGCAACTATGCTGAAGAAGTCACTCGATCGAGTGGCAAACATGGTCGATCGAGTGAAACAGAAAAGGCAATTGGTCGATCGACTAATAAAAGTACTTGATCCAGTACTTTCAGTGGCGGGGATCCTAATTTACTATCTAATACCGCCACCGTGTCATCTTCCCCTGCTGTGGAGACGTCACGCATTGACAAGGCTAAAGAAAAAGTTGCGGGGCCGCTCATCGCTACCAGGGTACCCTTCCCAAGTCGTCTGAAGGACGCAAAGATCGAGCAACAGTACAGTAAGTTCGTGGACGTCGTGAAGAACCTCCAGGTAACTGTCCCTTTTTCCGAACTTGTTACTCAGGTACCCACTTACGCTAAGTTTATGAAAGATATTGTGACGCGTAAGAGAAACTTGAGTGAATTTGAGACGATTTCATTTATGGAAGAGTTTAGTAATTTGCTGTTGAATAAGGCCCCTCCAAAAATGAAAAACCCGGGCAGCTTTTCTATTACTTGTGTCATAGGCAATATGGTTATTGATAAGGCCCTTTGCGATTTAGGTGCCAGTGTTAGTGTCACGCCCCTTCCTGTCTGCAAGAAATTGAAGATGAGTCATTTTAAAGTGACTAACATTACCCTACAAATGGCTGATAGATCTGTTATGAGGCCCTTAGGTGTCTTAGAGGACGTGCCTGTGAAAATAGGCAAGCTTTATATCCCAGTAGATTTCATTGTTTTGGATATAGCTGAGGACACTCGGACCCAAATTATCTTAGGAAGACCATTCCTTTGTACAGTGGGGTCATTATTGATGTCGAGACAAGGGCGTCGACTCTTGTAGTAGGGGATGACGCTATCACATTCGATCCGCCCAAGATTTTTTAGCTCGCCCAATGATAGAGGACACTTGCTATTCGGTCGATATCATTGACGAGTCTATTTATGACTTCTGGTCGGGTTCTTTTATGAAGGACCCACTAGAAGCTCTTATGCTTTTTGATGAGTGTGCAGATAGCCCAGACGACGATGACGCTGCGTTGGATTTGCTTGTTGATGATTTAGATGAGCATGAGGGAGAACAGGTGGAACAAATGATTAGCACTCTTTGCTCCATTGAGGTAAAGGTACCGGAACGTAAGCCTCTCCCTTCTCATCTTAAATATGTTTTCTTAGACGATACAGAGCAATATCCAGTCATTGTTAGTGCCAAGCTTAGTGATGATCAGCTGACCTCTTTGTTAGCTGTACTTAAGAGAAACAGGAAGGCAATGGGATATTCACTGGACGATATCACGGGGATTAGTCCCGATATTTGTATGCACAAGATAGAGCTGGAGGAGGATCACAAGCCTTGCAGACAGGGTCGTGCGCACAATGAACCGGAAGATGCGGGATGTTGTGATGGCCGAGGTAATGAAGTCTGCTGGATGCGGTATTATTTATTCTCGCTCGGTAATTCTAGATGGGTGAGTCCAAGAAGGGGTCCCGAAGAAAGGAGGGACAACTGTAGTTAAGAATGAGAAGAATGAATTAATACCTACTCGAGTAGTGACTGGTTGGCGGATGTGCATAGATTACAGACAGCTGAATGCCGCAACCAAGAAAGATCACTTTCCCCTTCCTTTTATTGATCAAATGGTAGAAAGGTTAGCTTCTCATAAATTTTTCTGCTATTTAGACGGGTATTCGGGTTCTTTCAGATCCCTATCCACCCGCACGATCGAGCTAAGACTACATTTACCTGTCCCTAGGGCGTTTTTGCGTATCGCAGAATGCCTTTTGGTTTGTGCAATGCCCCTGCCCCCTTCCAAAGGTGTATGATGGGGATATTTTCAGAGTATATTGAGTCTATCATGGAAGTTTTTATGGATGATTTTAGTGTATATGGAAGTGATTTTTCCGATCATCTGTCTAACCTTGAGAAAGTGTTGCAGCCATTGTATTGAGGTTAATCTCGTGCTTTGAATCGGGAGAAGTGCCACTTTATGGTCAACGAGGGAGTTGTCTTAGGGCACTTAGTTTCGATAGGGGAATAGAAGTTGATAAAGCGAAGGTGGAAGTGATTCAAAGAATTACCACCTCCCGTTAATGTTAAGGGGGTGAGGAGCTTCCTTGGTCACGCCGGCTTTTATCGCCGATTTATCAAGGATTTCTCCAAAATTGCTAAACCACTTACACGATTCTTTGCTTAAGGATGCCCCTTTTGTGTTTACTGATGCTTGTCTTTCTGCTTTTAACAGGTTAAAGCAGGCTTTAGTCTCTGCGCCGATCATACAGCCTCCCAACTGGGACTTGCCGTTTGAGATCATGTGTGATGCGAGTGACTATGCACTAGGAGCGGTGCTTGGCCAGAGGAAAGACAAAGCCTTGAATGCTATCTACTATGTGAGCCGAACTCTGGATGAGGCTCAAGTGAAGTACACTACCACTGAGAAGGAGTTGTTAGCTGTAGTTTATGCCTTAGAGAAGTTTCGTACTTATTTAGTTGGGTCAGAAGTCACTGTTTTTACTGACCATGTAGCTTTGAGGCATCTCGTTGCTAAGAAGGAGGCCAAACCATGGCTACTGAGATGGATACTCCTTCTTCAGGAGTTTGATTTGCAGATCAAAGATAAGAAAGGAGCTGAGAACGTTGTAGCTGATCACTTGTCGCGACTGATGCGACAAGAAGGGGAAGATTCTCTACCCATTGATGATTCTTTTCCTGACGATACTTTGATTGCTTTTATATCGTCTATTGTTAACCAAGAACCTTGGTATGTAGATATAGCTAACTTCGTTGTCAGTGGCAAGCTGCCGCCTGACCTTTCTTATCAGCAAAAGAAGCGTTTTACGTATAACGCTAAGCGATTTCCGGGATGATCCTTACTTGTTTAAGGAATGTGCAGACGGTCTCTACAGACGGTGTATTCCGCAGTGGGAGACCAAAATAGTCCTGAAAGGCTGTCACTCCTCTTCATATGGTGGTCACCACGGTCCATCGCGCACCGTGGCTAAGGTACTTCACTGTTTTTACTTGGCCTTCTTTGTTTGCGACGCTAAGTCTTTTGTTTCACTTGTGATGCTTGCCAACGATCGGGGAACATTTCAAAAGACATGAGATGCCACAAAACGGCATCCTAGAGGTTGAGGTTTTCGATGTCCGGGGCATTGATTTCCAAGGACCGTTCCCATCCAAAGAAAGGTAACAGTACATCTTAGTAGCAGTAGACTATGTGTCAAAATGGGTTGAGGCAATTGCTTCACCTCATTGTGATGCTAAGACCGTGATAAAGATGTTTAAAAAGATCATATTCCCCCGTTTTGGTGTCCCTAGGGTCGTCATTAGTGATAGGGGAATGCATTTTAAAGAAAAGAAACTAACTTCCATACTGTCTAGAGTTGGTGTCCAACACCGGCGTGGTTTGGGGTATCATCCCCAAACTAGTGGTCAGGTAGAGGTCTCTATTCGCGAGTTGAAAGAGATCTTGTCTAAGGTAGTTTCTAAATCACGGAAGGACTGGAGTCTTAAGCTAGATGACACATTATGGGCTTATAGAACTGCCTTTAAGACACCAATTGGTGCATCACCTTATAGGTTAGTTTATGGGAAATCGTGTCACTTACCTGTTGAATTGGAATGTAAGGCCTGGTGGGCAATTCGTGAGCTTAACTATGATCCTAAGTTGTGTGGTCAGAACCGTCTTTTGCAGCTAGATGAATTGGAAGAGTTTAGGCTTAATGCCTATGACAGCTCGCGCATTTACAAGGAAAAGACGAAGAGATGGCATGACAAGAGAATCCTACCTCGGGAGTTTCATGTTGGGCAAAAGGTGCTGCTGTTTAATGCCCGGTTGAGATTATTTCCTGGCAAGCTGAAGTCCAGATGGAGTGGTCCTTATACGGTGACAGCTGTTACCAAATTTGGATCTGTGGAGCTTGAAGATTCCGAGGGTCATAGATTCAAGGTGAACGGCCAATATGTGAAGCATTACCATGAGGCGAGTGAAGCGGACAATCGCGTTGAAGTCTTGCGCTTCGACGAGCTCAACGCGCCAGTTAATTGATGCCAGAAAGGTCGTGCGGGACCTCATAAACCAACGCTCTCCGGGAGGCAGCCCGGACTGTTTTATTGTACTTTTGTTGAACTATTTATTTTTCTTTAGCTTTACGTTGAACTTTAGACACTGTTTTACGAACTTTCCACCTATTTTATTGCTTTTAATGCGTGTTTTGCAGGTCAAAGTACTCGATCGAATGATATTGCGCTCGATCGAGCACTTTTTGAGGCAGCTTTCACTCGATCGAGTGATAATGTCCTCGATCGACCAGATCCAAACCCATGCCTACTCGATCGAGTGGTTTTTCACTCGATCGAGCCCTTCCAATGCACTGGTTCACTCGATCGAGCTGTTCCAAGAGCTCGGTCGAGTGGTTTTGACTCCCAGCTGTTGTTTTACGTCTATGGAGCTACTGCTTGGCTTTCTTTGACCTCCCATGTTCATGGTCGGTTTGGGGTGGTCCCTCCTTACGACGTTTTGTAAGTTTTCCGACTCCACTTCTCCTTTTCCTTTCAGTTTGCATTTCTTTCCTTATTTTTGGTACAATGAGGGCATTGTACGGTTTGGTTTGGGGAGGTATGCATCCATATCTGTGTCTGCATGTTTTCTTGCATTTTTGCTTCCACGTTTATTATTTCCGCATGCATTGTTGTTTAATCAACTCCAAAAAAAAACATATAAAAATCATAAAATTCAAAAATTTTCAAAAATTTTCATGTTTAATTTGAGTCGGAACGTTTGAACATTGACGCTACTTTGAACCCTTACTTGAGCCCTGCATATTCTTGACATTTAGTTGGCATGATTATGTGCATAATCTACGAGTTTTTGTTTCTTCCTTATCTGAACGAATAGACTTGATTCATTATGTCGGCAAGCTACATTACATTCTGAGGTTAGAGCTTTTTAAACTGGTGACATTCATGACCGGTTTCATTTAGGATGTGAGTAGTACTCTCTTTAAGACATGTAACATCAATTTGCATAAGCATGAGTCTAGTCTTCTTAATACCTGTATGCATTCGGTCTGTGGATGGTGACACGTGTTAGGAGAGGCCGTCCCCTTTATTTCATTCTACCCATGAGCCTCACATAGCCAAATTGCCTTTTTGTCCTATCAACTACTTTCTATAATACTTCCTACCCTAGATGAGCTAGTAACGAGTAGTTCTTGGAATGTTTTATTGCAATATGGTTATTTCATCTGATTTCAGAAGATGGTGGAAGAATTGAAGGGAAAGAAAGAAAAAAAAAAGAAAAATGTCGAATTGTTGAAAAAAAAATGATGGAAAAGAAAAAAAAAAGAGAATAAAATGCGAGAAAGAACAAAAAAAAGAAAGAAAGAAAAATCACATATGAAAAAGAATGAGAATTGTATAATGATTCACACTCCCATGTCTTATCTATATTTTATGGGGAGTTGACGATTTTTGGTGTTTTGTGAGTTTAGTGCATAATTTTTGCACCGTTTCACCTTGTTGTTATGAGTATGAAGTTGGGATGCAGTTTATATTTGGATCCGATGTTGCTAGCCTGGCTACTAACCCCACATATCCAAATTCATTTTAGCCCCTTCTTACCCATTACCTCACTTACCCAAATGTAAATCCTCGGCACGTGTCTTGGTCATTAGTATGGTTGGAATGCATATGTACGGTTGTAGAGACTTTATTCATGTTAACTACATGCATGTTCTTATAGGTCGAGTTAGGTGACTGTCTTACTTCTTTCTATCTTTCACATATATACTCATCTTGTTCCTGATTTTGAGTGACGAGCGACCCGTGAGAGTCCGATATCTTTTGAGTCTTGCAAGGTCGACGGTTCAGTAAGTTTGAAACATTGATTTAACTCGTTTGCACTTTTCACTGCCACTTTGTCATGATATTGCATTAAATTGGTTCTAGTGGATGATTTGTAGCTGATGCGTTGGTCCCGTTCCATTGTTCACCTTTAGTTGCATTCATATTTGCTTGGGGACAAGCAAAGGTTTGGTTTGGGGAGATTTTATGCGTGTTTTTTATATAAGGTTTTCACCTCATTTTTACACGCATTTCTGCGCTTTTTATGTAGCATCTGGCTACAAATACCCCCGAATATTCTACTTTAGTCCGTTTATTGTAATTTGCAGGAATTGACCGAAGAGGAGCTACAACGAGCCTTAATTGTCCCAATTGTATGCATTCATGGAAAATAAGGAGCCGGAGCTTGGAAATCTAACACTTGGAAGACGCGTGAGCTGAGTTTGGGAAGCAATTCAAGTCCTAACGTACCTATATAGCTCGATCGAGTGGTTCACTATTCGATCGAATGATTTATGTACTCAAGACTGGTCGATCGACCAGTTTAAGGAGCCAATAGAGAAGTTTATGCAAGGGGTGCTCGATCGAGTGGTTTATTACCAGTCGATCGAGTGGTTTGGTGATAATCTGCTCGATCGAGTAGATTACTTCTACTCGATCGAATGGTTTCTTGTGCTTTAGTCAATTTCCGCCTAAATTACTTATGGGATTTTGTAATTAGTCCATAGATTAGGTTTTAGAATGAATTTAGTATAAGACTGAAAGAGTAACTACGTTACTCGCTCTCTCGGCTCTCTCACGTTGGTTTGACCCTAATTCTTGCCACTGTTCTTTGGATTTTGTTTCTTTTATTCGGATTTGAGACGCGATGGGTATTATCATTCTTTTTAATCTCTAATCATTGCTGGAATTCTTCCTTCCCTTTATTGTTATCGTAATCGCTTTATTTAATCCTTTAGTTCTATCATTATGTCTAGTTTTGATTATCAATTTGTTGCTATTGTTGATTCGATGATTATGAGTAACTAATTCCCTATGCTAAGACTATAGGGGATCCATAATGTGAAGGGAGAGTAATCGACTTACTAGGTTAATGTTGGTACTGTCTTTGTTGGTTAAATGCTACATTTAATTGTAACCGCCTAATTGAGTCGACGCAATTAGACCTTTAATTCCTAGTGATCCTTGACCTGGACCGAAAGGTTGGAAAAGGCGAGACTAGTAGCGAACAATAGAGTATTGCAGTGAGGACGAAAGTTAAGCTGTTTACATTTTAGGGTGAATTAAGGACCGAAAGGTGACGTTCGCTACCCCTTAGACCGTATTTGCATCAACCTGAGACCTAGATTACTTGTCCGGATAATTATGGTGAACCGTTTGTCTTAGCTATTCTTCTCTATCTGTTTAATTCGTCCCTTTTATTCTCTTTTCCTTATTCTCTCTAGTTTAGGAAATCACATTTATAAACCCCCAATTTGGTTACCTTGACAAACTTAGATCTAGCTGACAATTTCCTACCTCTCTGTGGATTCGACCCGACTTCCCTATCTATATTAGTTAGAGCCAGTTGGTTATTTTTGACAGGTACGCGACAGACGTGTCACTAACCTCTCCAACATTTGATCCATGAAGGGAAGCGGGAAATGATCTTTTCGTGTCACGGCATTAAGCCTACGGTAGTCGATAAATACTCACCACCCGTTTTGAACTCGAGTGGGAATCAAAACACCTTCATGATTCTCGACTACCGTTAGCCCGGACTTCATTGGAACTACTTGGGTTGGACTAACCCATTGACTATCGGAGATAGGATAGATCATACCTACATGAAGGAGTTTGAGTACCTCCTTTTTGACAACATCCATCATTGGAGGATTCAAACTCCTTTGTGGTTGGCGAACGGGCTTGGCTTCATCCTCCAAAAGAATCCGGTACATGCATAAAGTGGGACTAATGCCTTTGATGTCGGCCATTGTCCATCCAATTGCTTCCTTGTGTTGCTTAAGAACTCGGATAAGAGCCTCTTGTTGCTCCCTAGAAAGCTTGCTTAAAATAATTATCGGTAAAGTTTTTTCATCTCCTAGAAAAGCATACTTCAAGTGGTTTGGTAGGGGCTTCATTTCAACAATAGGAGGCTTGACAATAGAGAGAACGGGTTTCTCCTTCGGTAGCTCTTCTAACAAATTGGAAGAAAGGAAGCAAAATTCCTGGACATGAGTAAACTCGCACGGTGCGAGTTCTGGGTCTGGAAAACTCGCACGGTGCGAGTTCTGTGCTGTCTTCCGGATTTCTTCCTTTTCTTCCCACTCTTCCATTGGCGGGTTTTCCTCTAAGTCCTTGATTGTTTCCTGCAAATTACAAGACAAAGCATACCCCATATCCTCTCCAACCAACCCATTAGTCAAACCAACATCTAATGTGTCAATTTTACACAATTCATACATGGTTTGGACAATTGGTTCAAAAATCTCAAGAAAACACAAAGAAGATGTCTCGGTTGGGTATTTCATTGCTTTATGTTTGTTATACTCAATATTTTCCCCATCAAATTCCATAGTAAGGCGACCACTAGACACATCTATCTTAGTGTTGGAAGTCCTCATGAAAGGCCTTCCCAACAAAATGGGAGTGGAGCCTTTCTCGGGTTCCATCTCAATCACATAAAAATCGTCGGGGAAAAGCATATCCCCCACATTGACCAAGACATCCTCAACAATTCTCTTAGGGTAGATATTAGACCTATCGGCCAAAGAGATGATCGTACGAGTCGGTTTCAAGGGTCCTAACTTAAGGGACTCATAAAGGTAAGTGGCAAAACATTAATAGATGCACCTAAATCAAGCATAGCATGCTGACAATCCAAAATACCAATTTTGCAAGGAATGGTGAACATACCCGGATCACTACATTTTCGTGGCAAACGTTTTTGAAACATAGCCGACACATGTTCACTATCCCTTAACTTTTTCATGCTTTTTGCCTTATTGGTCCTCTTAGTAGTGCACAATTCTTTCAAAAACTTTGCATGCTTGGGCAGAGTACTAAGAAGATCAAGAATAGGAATGTTTACCTCCACTTTACGAAAGATATCGTAAAGGCTTGAAGTTTTCTTGTCAATTATCCTTGTATCATTCAAAGTACTTGGAAATGGAGCTTGTGGCTCATATTCCGGAAGAGGTGCATTGATCCTCACTTGTTCGGGTGTAGATGCTTCCCCATGTTCCACTACCACTTTAATTTCATCTTCAATCACATCCTCTACTTCATGAACAATAGGAGGTGGTCTTGATTTCTTAGGAGCCTTGGGTACCTCTTCCAATTCCCTACCATTCCTCAATGACACCGCTTTTGCTTGTTCTTTGGTGGGTGGAGGAATTGTGTGAAAAGGTAGGCTCCCTCCTTGAGTGGTTTGTGAAGTGAGTGTTTTGAGAATTTGACCAACTTGGGTCTCAAGGTTACCAATCCTAGAGTCGGTGAGACGGTTTTGTTGAAGCACGGCGGTTTGGAATTCCTTGGTATTGTTTAGCAAGGCTTGGCTTTCCTTTTGCAAGATTTGGTTTTCTTTTTGCATTGTCACTTGATTCATGGCAAGTGCCTTCATCATCTCTTCCAAGGAATTTTATGATTGGTTTTGATTAGGCTTTTGGAATGAGGAGTTTGTGGATCCCTTTTGATTTTGATTTTGATTTCCACCCCAACCCATGTTTGGGTGAGATTACCACCCTTCATTGTAAGTGTTGGAGTAAGGGTCAAACTTCCGAAATCCAAGAGCTTTCACCTCTTCAATTGCCTCCCCCGTTTGTAAAGATGGACACCCATCGGTGGGATGAGTTTGATCATTACAAAGACCACAAAATTTCACATGAGATGCACTCACATTCCCTTTTGCAAGCTCCATAACCAAGTTGGTAAGAAAATCAACTTTGTCCTCCATATGGTTGGAGCTTTGTCTTGAAGAAGATGATCCACTTGTCTTCCTAATTCTCCTTTCGAAATTCCTAGAACTTCCCACCAATCTTTCAATCAAGTCATTTGCCCCTTGGACCGATATGTACTCAATCCCTCCTTGTGTGGCGGCCTTAATCATCCTAGCATCATCCTCAAGGAGACCTCCACAAAAGTTCAAGAGTAGGTCATAGTGTTGGAGTTAGTGTCCTCCACAATAGTGCGTTTACATAATAAATCTCATTAAAGGAATATCATCAGATATTTAATTATTTGATCCTCGTCAATTGATTAACGTAAATTGATAACGGTTGGCTGACTAGAGTTTGACGTTATTGTCGTGAGACGGCGGTGATCAACTGACCCCTTTCGGTCACACCTAAAGGAACGAACCCCAATTGACAACTAATTAATTGTATGAGATACAATTTATTTAGTCCCTTGATTTATAGACTAAAAGGTTAGTCGATTATTTTTAGAGAGATTTCGAGTTGCGAACTCGAGGCATGGCAGTTATTATTTAATTACGCGATAATTGAATAATAAATTTTGGGAGACGGGTTTTAGTTAATTAATTGTTAATTCACTAAAATTGTACTAATTGATTAATGTGATTAATATTAGTACGTAAATAATATGTGTAGCGGTACACGTATATTTACGGAGTGATTTGAACGAATTAATTATGGAAGTATTTAAACATGAAACGATGTTTAAAATAAAATTACACGTATTTGTGCGACAAATATAAGAACTAATATGGACCCGTAAATGGACATTGGACCGTGTAAATGGAGTGTAGTGGATGATTATAATTATAATCATTACACATTACTTGTTATTCTTCCATAATATTGTCATATGATCATGTGCATGTGATAAATATTGGACAAAATTATAACAAGTTCACTCCCTCACTCCACCTCACTCCACCCGCCACTTTCTCTCTTTATACACAATTGTTGTTCATTTTTGTACACTACTTCACTAGTGCATTTTGCATGTGAACAAAGTTGGTACATCTCTCTAAAATTAATATGAACAGTATATTAAGCTTGTTAGTAATTAAAAATAATTATTACTAATATTGTTAGTAATATTTACATATTATCAAGGGTAATCTTACTTAATATATAGTTAATATTAGTAAGGTTGTTGGGTAAGTTCTTGGGTGCTTAAGAAAGGAGGTGTTCTATTTTGGACATTTGAAGATGGAGGCTCTTGCCATTTATTTTAAGCTCAAGAACAACCAAGATGGGTGATCTTGGTTGTGCCCAAATACTACCATTTCTCAATGATGCTAAAAATTCTGAAGAAGCATCTCAAGAACATTAATAGAAGTCATTTTTCAGAGGTGGAGAATAGGTCTGATATTGCTCATACTAAGTTAATTCATCTTCAGAAACTTTTGATCCTTAATCCTGGGGACAAGGACCTGATCCATCTAGAACATGAGACCCATAAAAAAATTTGTTTCTTCATCAGGCTAAAATGGATTTTCTGAAAGAGAAGGCAAAAGCTCATTGGATGACTGATGTGTTGGAATATGTGTCCTCCGACAATAATGCGATCACAACTGTCGATCATGATGATCACATTTTTAAGTCTCATTTTAAGAATACAATTAGGAAGTAATATTTTACTGTCAACTGGTCTACACATATCGGTAATGATTGGCTTACTAGAGTTTGATATTACTGTCGTGCGACGGTGGTGATCAGTTGATCCCCTTAGGTCATACCTAAACGGTAACACTCTTAATTGATTATTTAATTGATCGTATGACGATACGGGTTAATTAAATTGCTTAAAATTGACGGACGATTTTGGAAGTAATATTTACGTGTCTCATTGTAATTTGATTAAATAAGATACGGTCTAAGTAATCGAATTGTTTTATTGCTTAGATGAAATAATCGTTTACGGAAACAATTGAACGGAATGAATAATTTATTATAAATACAAGATGTTGTAATTTATAATTGGTAAAATATTTTGGTACAAGTAATTGTGAATTACTAAGTCGATTTTGTACAAGACGTATTTTATTAATACGTTGATTTTTAATACGTTAAAAATACATGACAATTTTACATGACTTGTGACATGTGACAAATTGACAAAGATAAAATGGAATCCATTTTATCCCATATGGACCGAAATATGGAGGTTATATGGTGTTTAAATTATGTTTAATTAATTGAGTGGAAACAACATGATTACACTACCAACACCTAGCCTTGCATGCCTATTTATTGATTAGAGAATTAAGCCAATGCATTGGCTCCCCAATCCCTCCTTCCACCGGTTTTTGAAAGACCACATAGAGAGTTTTTCTCTATCTTTTTCATTCATTCACAATTCATATGATTTCTAGTGTAAGAAATCAAAAACTCTCTAAAGAAAACTAGAGAAATAAAACTCTAAATATCTTCTTCTCTTAAACCGAAAATTAAGAGACCAAAGCAATATTTTGGGTCAATTTTATTTAAAGTAATATTGTTCTAGTATCAATAATATTATTTTTATTAAAAGGTTATCTTGGGTATTATTCCTTGGGAGGGATTCTATACTTGAATCCTTTGTTCATCCATATTAGGAGAGCTCAAGAACAAGTGAGTAGGAGAACTCACTTGTGCCCAATAATCCGAAATATCCAATGTAAGAATGATGATTTCTTCTCTATATTTACTTATGTTTGCATGCGTAAGATCTAATTAATTTTATGACTAAATTAAATTGAAACATATATGAATATGTTGAGTATAATGAGATATAGATTTTTAACAAGCGGTATCATGAGCCTTAGGTTGTTTGCATGCAAATCGGTTATAGTTTTTCCGAGTTATACGATTAACATATAAAACTTATAAATTTGTGTTTATTAAGATATATCACGAAATCAATTATGCATATTAAATTTTCTGATCCTAAAATTTATTTAGGATATTTTGGTTAATTTATGGATTTTTATTGTTCATTTTATATAATAATGACATTTAAATGTGATTTTATAATAAAAATGTCATTTTCGGACTAAAATTAGCTAAACTTCGTTTTTTCCAGTGGTTTTTGTATATGTTTTCCCATATATTATATTAAGATGACCTGTAAATTGCCACAATTTTATGAGTTCTTATGCTCGAAATGTGGATTTTTCATGATAAAATCGAATTTATATGATAAAATAGGTTAATACGAGAAATATTTTGAATCTGGTCATAGAAATTTAGTATGTTGTCACATGCAATTTTATAAGATGTGTGTAAAATAATAGGCTATAATGAAGTCTTTATGCATGATTTATGAATTTTTGATGAAAAATAATATAAATAGTGACTTTAATTAGTGAAAATTGCTAAAACATACTTCATGACTAAGGAAAAACATCACATGTTGCATTTTATTACCTATTTCAGATCTAAAATTGAAAAGTTGATAAATATAATTTTTCTCATATTTTTATGATTATATTTGATAAATCCGATAAACCGCAACATTGTTTTTCCCTCGATGAATTTCGAAATTTTTAACCTAAGTTTTTGAACATTATGAGTGTCATGTTATTTTTCCATAATGTTCATGAGTTTAAATTTCAAATTATAAATTTATTTGAAATTTTTATTATTTATTTGAAGTTTATGGCTTTTATTGTAATTTTAAGTCCTTTTATGAACAATATTAAGAGATATAAAGTTAATTATAGTCAATATGTTAGTGGAGACTAATTTTGAGTCCTAAGATGTTTAGGGTAATTAACTAATAGATAAATGTGATTTTATGTAATTTATTGTGATTTTAAAAGGTTGAATCACGTAAATCTGTAAAAACCGTTTAATATACGATATTGGCTCCTTAAAGGCGATTTAACATAAAATTGGGCATGTTCATACATATTATAATGCTGCATTTTATTTATGATTGTCATAATTTTATTTTATGTAATTTTTGAATTATGTAATTTTTACTATGGCCTTAGTTTTTAATTGGTATTACCCGAAATGTATGGGAATATCGATTCGGTTGTAATTTATTGTGATCTCGTATCACCGTTTTGTAATTTAATAGATTTATTTTTATTTTAATTACAAATTTATAATAGGAATTTATGTAATTTGTTATGTAATTCATTTATTCCGGAGATCCTTGAAGACGATGCCACTTAAGAAGGCGAACTTTTAAAGACGGTGTTACCTCGAGATGCGTGCCAAAACCGAAGTTCAAGGGACCAATGGAGTTGGTTTCCGAATATGTAATAATTAATTAGATTTTCTATTTTAGGAAGGCCATACTAGGATTTAATTTATGCTTTGCATTTTATTTATATGTTGCATGCATCGCTAAATCGCCATAACTAAAACATGCATTATCATTTTAATCGAGTTTATCGACCGTCTCAATTACAATTATCGTAGTTCACCGCTTTAGTTCACTTAAAACGTGATAGATAATAAATTGACATGACCTCTCGCTAAAAATAAACAATTGAGACATAGCCTTACCAAAAAGTAGAAACCATGAAAACATATTTTGTGAGGGAGTGCACTCGGCCACACCGGGGTACAAACCTTGTTACGTAGGGGAAGTGGGTGATAAATGTCTATCCACCGAATTTATATTTGACACGCCTGTCGTTGACCTGTCAAAAATAAAACCTAACGGTCTCACTAAACATGTAGTAGAGGCAGTCGAGTATCGAATCCTCAGGGAGGTAATGCAACTACAGCTGTCTATCTTTAATCCTAAGGTAACAATGGGGTTGATTGAATTTTTGGTTCTAAACTACGGAGTAAAAGGAAGAGAAATAAAGGCAGAGCAGTAAGGCAAGAAATATGAATTAACTATCAATAAGAGGGAGACATGTCGGGAACTCGGTTCACTACGGCAGTTCAACAACTTAGCGAAGAAATGGCTCGGGCATTTAACTAATGCGAGACGGATATTAGAAGGTCCTTTCGGTCCACTTCCCACCCTAAAATACCACTAACTTAACTTTCGTCCTCATTAGGGCGATCTCATTTATAGCAGGCCTATTTAATCCAATCTTTCGATCCAGGACTAATTGTAGCCGGTTTAATAGGTGACATAGAAGCGTGCACTCAACTAGGTCGGTGATTACAGTTATATTGCTATAGTGACAGAGTCTCTTAGTCAATTCGTCTAATTCATTCACTACGTCGTCATTATCCTACCGCAGATCCCCTAATCCCAACATGAGGGGGTTTAGCTACTCATATTCATAACTAATCTAACAGCACATAAGATTCCAAAGAATGAGACATGATGATATAATAATAAAAAGCAATGATTAACAAATTAGGGCAAGGGAAATAAGAGCAATAACAAGAATTGAAACAATAAATGAAGGTTAATTATTATTAAGAAAAGGAGGAGATTACAATCTGAGCAATCCGGCGTAAAGAACGACGAAATCCGAGTGCAATAATCCCAAGGCGAAGCAACGTAAAAGTAACAGTAGGTTTTTAAGTTCTAGTGAAAAAGATAGTCTAAGAGTAAAAAGTTAATTCAAGATCAAAAAGGAGATGCCTAATTAACCTAGTAATCCTTGGTTAAATAGGAAAAGTCTAAGTGTTTATTGCGGAATAGACCAAACACGGCTAATTAAAGCCCACAGCGTCAAAAAGTCTCTCGATCGAGTAGATTAGACTACTCGATCGACCATCAGCTCAGGGGAACTCCTCGATCGACCAGCATGGTTCTCGATCGAGGACTTGAACAAGGGCAGCTTACTCGATCGAGTGAGGAACAACTCGATCGAGTCTTGGGAAGCTTGGGGACCTCTCGATCGTCCCATAAACAGCTCGATAGACCACCAGTCAACTCGATAGACCACTTGGGTCTTCAATTCAGCTCACGTCTTCACCAAAATGCCTCGTAAAGCGTGCAACGACTCTTCAAGTACAACATCTCACTCTGGAATGGTCCCGTCTCCTCTAAATGCATGCAAAAGGGCAGAAAAGAGCGTGGTTCCGCTACTTTCGCGATTATCCCTACAAAAAGGACAAAATACAACAAAGTAGCCAATTCGGGGCAAAATACTATAAAAACAGTATATAAATGCATGGAAATACGTGCTGAAATAGGCCAAAAAGACCGTACATTAGGCACGTATCAAATCTCCCCAAACCAAACCTTTACTCGCCCTCGAGTAAACTCAAAACTAAACTAATGGAACGGAAATGATAACTCAGAGCTAGCCTAACTTGTCCACTTGAACCACTTTAATGCAACGAAATTAACAGCTAAAGCTAGACAAATCAAAACGCAAACGAATTATAAGTCGTTCGAAATAAAGTCGACCTATCGACCTTGCAAGACCAACAAAACTGGACTCTCACGTGGTCACTCTTCTCTCATGAAGCAAGGGCAAATGTTATATGTAAAAGAGAGAAGAAAAATAGTCACTCACCTAACTGCGACCTACATAGCATGCATGCAACAAAAATGAAAAACAATTCAAGTACCAATGCACACACTCCAACCAATAATGTCCGTCACAGCCGAGGGTTTGCAAATAATATGGGAATAGTGAGGTTCAGGTGAGAAAAGGCAAAACAGTTATGGAAATGTGGAGGTAAAAGCGTCAAGCTAGTTCCTAACAGGACCATGATAAATCATCCGGATCTCAAACTGACTGAAAAACTAACACAGGTGCCCTTCACTTGGCACAAAACTCACTAGACTGGAAACACAATCTCCTCAAAAAAATGTAAAATAAGAATGGAGGAGCTAGACGGTCACAAAGTTCCCTTTTTTAAATACCATCTGAAACAACTAACTGAAACAACCAACCCTCTTGTTGATTGTACATCTTCGAACATCTTCTCAACTCTGACAAGAGGGTCCAATATTTTTCACAATTTTCCTCTCTTTTTTTCGTGAATCACAGCTTTTTTTTTTTTTCATTTTCTTTTTTTTTCTTTCTTCTTCCTTCACGTTTTTCTCTTTTTCAATACTTTTTTTTTCTTTTTTTTTTTTTTAACTTCCTCCTTCCTCAATTCAAACACCAACTCCAAGTGAGAATTACGGACCCAACTGCAACTGAAAACATACCACAAAAGGACAGACTAACTAGCTTGACTAGGCAGGCTTAGTTTGGAAAGTAGCTAATGGGTCAAAAAGGCAAGTTTTGGTCAATGTGGAGCTAAATGGGTGAAAAATGTAAAGAAAGGGGAATTGCAAGACCCTCCCTGCATGTGACACCAACCACAAACCCGAATATGTGCATTTGACAAGAAATTGAATGTCATAAATGTGCAAATGAGACGAACATGCTATGCAAGGAGTACTACTCAAAATTCCTAATGAACTGTCATGAATGTCACCAAGCATGGGCTCTAAAAACTCAGAATTTTTAAGTAGTTTGCCGTTTATCAGTCAAGTCTAAACATCGGCTATTATTTGAACAGAAATTCGTAGACTATGCGAATTGACAAAGCTAAAAACCATCAATGATGTGCAAGGCTCAAGTGATTTGACGAGTTAAGTGCAGTTTCATCACGGGAATCTACCGTTCCGACTCAACCTAAATGCAAAAATAAACATGAAATTTTTTTTGAATTTTTAACATTTTTCTAATTTTTTTGGATTTTTTTGATTTTTTATGAAAATAAACAACAAATGCAAACTGAAAAATTAAACGTGAATGCAAAACAAATGCGGATGCGAGACTCAAAGGATGCAATACCCTCCCCAAACCAAAACGGACAACGCCCTCGTTGTCCTCCAGCATACACCAGCAGAAAAACGGGGGATGGGGGTATACAACCAATAAAAAGAAAAATAAGGGAGACGAAAAATAAAAAGAGTGAGAACATACAAAACACGAACTTCCCCAAACCAAAAGCGAAACCGGGGAAGTGAGTAGACCAAAGAGCTACTCGTCGTCGGCACCGCCTCTCTCCTAGTACTCGACTCAACAAACCCGTCTCCCCAAACCAAAGAACAAACAAGGGGAGACTCAGTCATCATCTCCAGGCTGATCATCCGGACCGGGTACGAACGGAGGATCACTCGCCTCCTCTCTCGGCATCTCTCGCCGCCGCTTTGCCGCGCCGTAGCCGCACCTCTCGTTCTCTACCGTGTCTCCTCCTTCTCCTCATCCGAGTCGAGGATAATGAAGGGTACCCGTCCGCTGGGTATCGGTAGAAGGAAGGATGCGGCCACCCCTCTGGAATCGGTCGCCGGGCCCGGATGTGGAACTCGTAGAGAGGGAATACGGCTAAAGCCATATCCCGTCTCATCTCGAAGGTACCCGCACAACTCCGGAGGCAAGGCATCACGACGCCCTTGGTCCGTGACCGCAGCGCGCCTCTAAAGCGGAGGGCAAACAAAATTGGCCGGAAAAACCGAACCAGAAGGAGGGTCAAGTGGAGGTGGAGTGTGAGACTGAGTGGGTGTGGGCTGAGGCTGAGGCGTGGGTGTCGGTCCAGCTGGGCCCGAGTCCGAGCCTTGGGAGCTAGAAGATGCTCCGGCCTCGCGCTTCCTCTTCTTCGTGGAAGAAGAGGGAGGGGTGAAGGTAAGGTGGTAGGTAGGTGGAGGTGGCCTCGCTCCCTCATCAGCAGAGGAGAGCGGTAAAAGTGGGGGAAGGGTAGAGCACGGCAAGGTGACAGACGTGGAACTACAGATCTTCCACGTCCTCGCGCTCCCCTTCGCCCGGGAAACCAGTCAAGGTAGCCATGGCATCCAGGTCAAGATAAGCCACCTCATCGGGTGCGGTGAGTGAAGAGTCGAGGGTAAAGGTGGCGGGCAATCCTGGTCACCCGGCCCGCCGCAGATAATCATTCTTCGGTCTTGACCGAGTCCCAATACCGTTCCAATGCTGAGCTACCAGAAAGGCGATGTTCAGAACAAACGGGGTACCGTAGTCAATGTTGAGGTACCCCGCGAGAATGGATAGCTCAGTGTTGGTAACGTTATTGGGCTCAGGGCGCCCAAAGATGGTCTCAGCTAGCGGACGCAAGTAGTAACGGGCGCAGTAAGTGAACATGAGCTCCCTTCCGTGCCCGGAAGGGAGTGTGAGAGAGAGCAGCCCCAGAGTAGCTGAAGGGGCTCTCGAGGTGGGGCAAAGGGGACCATCACTAACTAGTCCCAAAACCTGCCCAAACTGAGCCAAAGTCCAGTGATGTGACTCATTACGGAGTCGGAAGTGAATGCAGGCACTGGAGCGGTCAGCCTGGTAGGTGTCGGTGTCAAAGGAATAGGAGCTAAAGAACTCGTACGTAAGGGTACGAATGGTAGCCTCCTGCATGGTAATCAGACCCGACATACCCGTCCCGTTCAATAAACTACAGACCTCCTCATAGATGCCTAAGGTCTCTAGGTCAGCTCGTGCAAGGAAACGGGTGGAGGAGAGGGGGCAATGAAGTAAAGCGACTAACCGGTTCCGGTGAGCCTCTGAAGTGAAACGTACCGAAGGCATCTTCGGTACAGGTGCGAGTGCGCCCTCCCTCGTAGAAACAGCCTCAGAAGGGCTGGAAGTAACGGCTAATCAAGGCTAGCTCGTGGTCAAGCTAACCCGCGGTGTAGCCTCGGTGGCGATCCCAGTGCCGCTGGAAGCGAGGAGTGCGTCCACAATCCGGAAAAGAAAGTCCTGGTGGAAGTAGTGCTAGAAGCGAGGATCGTAGTGGTTACCGGGCCGTAGTGGTGACAAAGCGGGACCACTAACTCCTTCCCGACGAGCCGGAAGAGCCGGAGGACGTGCTAGTAGAAGACAAGGAACTCGCGTCCATCCTGCAATTTATCAAAGGGCATGAATAAGAAATATGCTGCTAACCGTGATTAAAACGATCGCTAACCAACATGTGACAAAGAAAAGAGCAGCCCTATTAGTCGAAAATTCGACTTCCGTAAATCAAAGCAAACAATTCCTCATAAAATTTCGAAAAACAAAGAAGTGAGTGGTGAATATATGATAATCATGATCGCAAAAAGGGCTAAAACAAAGATGGAACCGAAATGGGGCATGTATAACTTTGGGCGATCGAAAATAACCTACTCACAACGAGATTCCTAACAATGCACATCATATAAAGGCGATAGGGGACGGGAAAACAGATAACAGCAGCAAAAGGTAGTCAAGAGCTGCAGTTAAGCAAGTAATGCGATAGAAAAACCGTCGGACAGTCGATGAATTCGACTTACAGGGACCCTAGTTGCGGAAATCGCGCAAAAATCGAAATTAGCATGCAAAAACAATGAGGAAATGCTAATAGATCATCATCAAGCTAAGCTAGGGCAAATAAACACAAATTAATCGAATAAATTCGACTATACATAGAATTTTCGAACCCTAACACAAAATCATCTCAAAAATTCGAAATAAATTAAGAGGAATTGCAAAGAATGTGATATAAATACTTACTTGATGATGATTGACCTACACAAAGTAATTAAACTCCAAAAATAGACAACAATGGCGGAAATTTGATCGACAAAACCGCAAACCCTAATCCCGTTTGAAAACCGTAAAAACGAGCACAAAAGAGGAGGAAATTAAGGGGTTATGGAAGATTAATTAGCTAGCAAGAGAATGTAGGTGTTTGATTAGGTGATTTTGGGCAAGAAATGGGGATTTGGGGAAAAATCAATCGTAATCAGGGTAGATGTTAGACGGAAATGAGGGGTTAAAACAAATTAGAAATGAAAACTGAAGTAAAAAGGAGTTAAGTATAGAAAGACTCCCGTCCACTGTTCATTTCACTCGATCGAGTGATTTTAAGTCACTCGATCGAGGTCTTTGCTGTTCCCTATTGATCGATCGAGTAAGGACCTCTTCGATCGACCTCTTCCTCTGTGGTCTTCCTCGATCGAGTAGCCAGCAGACTCGATCGAACTATCTTTCACTCGATCGAGTACAAAAGCACTCGATCGAGGACTTCCTCGTGTAAATTCCTTTGAATTTCCGTCTTTCTTCCTCGAAATGCGTGCATTTCCCCAAACCTGCGTAAAACAAATCCCAAAATACCAAATATACAGAACACAGTCTATAGTCTTAGTCTTACGTTTAAAAAGAAATTGTCTAACTAATTGTCCTAATAAAAACGTAATAAATAAACTAATTCAAAGGAAATTCAAAACTTGTCTATTACACTTTGTTACACGGGGCATTTCCCGTTTAATTCCCACCACCGTCGTAGCCCCTTCGTGGGCTTCTGACTGGAGGACGTCACTTCGGCAATACTAACCGTCCTCTTTGACTTCCACGAGCTCGAATTTCTGAGAGGAGGAGGAATATAATTCCAATCTACGTAGGTGCGAACTGCCTTCGTTCTCGCCCCTCTGTCATCTTCCTTGGCATCCTTTGCTCCAGGTTGATTGATAATGGTCTTACCCCGTCCTTTGACAGCTCCTTTCTTGCCTTCATCCGCACTGCGGTAAAGGGAAACAGACGGATCTTCCTCCTTTCTCGCTCTCGCATGAGGCGGAGGGTTAGCAACAATAGCAATATTCTCCACAATTGGAGTGTCAATAATGGGGTCAACAGAAGAGAGGGCATTGCAAGGCTGAGCCTGCATGGGAGCCCTCCGGAATTGGGACTGACGAAAAGTCAACTCCTCATCCCCTACCTGGAAGGTCAAAGTCTTCCCCCCGACATCTATCACTGCACGGGCAGTGGACAAAAATGGTCTCCCTAAAATGATAGGGGTATGCACATCTTCTGGGATATCAAGGACGACAAAGTCAACGGGAATAAAGAATTTCCCGATCCTAACAGGTACGTCTTCCGCTACACCTAGTGGCCGTGATAGACTACGGTCGGCCATCTGGACAGTCATATTGGTGCAACTCAGCTTGGTCACACCAAGTCTCTTAGCTAGAGACAAAGGTAAAACACTTACGCTAGCGCCTAAATCGCATAGCGCATTATCAATCAACTGCATTCCTATGTGACATGGGATCGAAAAACTGCCCGGGTCTGATTGCTTAGTGGGTAACTTATTTTGAGACAAGGGTGACCCCATCTCAGTCAAAGCTACAGTCTCATTATCATTTACGGTCCTCTTACGTGCTAAAATATCTTTCATAAATCGTAAATAAGAGGGTACCTTCATAAGCAACTCGATGAACGGTATGCAAAAACTTCCAAACTCTTCAACAGTTCAACAAATTTGCTAAATTGTTGATTAATCCTGGTATTCTCGGCCGCCTCGGGAAGGGAACAATGAATTGGAATTTCAAGTCCCTTATTTCTCGCCTCCAAAGTGTCTTCCTGAGCAAGTTCAAGATCCTTCTGACGCTTCTTACCTCTCGAACGAGGCCTTTCTCGTACTTCATCGCTTAAACGAGCACTAGCGAGCTCTCGAATAAGCTTCCCGTCAACAATATCAGACGATCGAGCAATGGGTCCACTCGATCGACCGGTTTCTTCATCAACTTTAGTCGATCGAGCAACAAGTACCACTCGATCGACCTTCTTCACTTCCAGTCACTCGATCGAGTAGAGTGACTACTCGATCGAGGGCTTTCCTCACCAATTCTACTCGATCGAATCGGTTCAAGACTGACTTGATCGATCGAGCAACCGCTTCGTCGTGAGTCCCTTCTTCTTACTGAACACTCGTTCATTATCGGTTTAAAGCACTTCCAGTCCGATTTCTTCATTTCTCGGTCCCTCATAAGAGAGACCGCTTCTCAACTCTATCAAATGTACCGTCTCATTCGGATTTTTGTCATTCTGAGTCGGTAAATGACCGGGCTTCCTTGAAGATTGGTTTTCACCAATCTAAGCAACTTGGGTCTCAAGTGCCTTGAATGCCGTGTCCTTTTCTTTGTAGAATCGCTTCGCAATGGACTGCATCATGGTCTTTAACTCTCCCATCTCACTCACCCCACTAGATGACGAGGCACCTTGGTTAGGAGGATTGAAAGACGGAGGCTTCTGATAGCCTTGTTGCTTCTGGTGTGGCGGAATGTAAGGCTGCTGCTGCTGATTTGGAGGAGCGGTGGGGTTGAGTATGTTGTTCTGATTACTCCACCTCAGATTGGGGTGGATGTTTGACTCGTAATGAGCGTTGTTTTGCCTGTAATGTTGGAAGGCAGCACATTGCTCATAAGGAGTAGGACAGTATTCAGAGACATGTCCTTCTACCCCACACCTCGTACAGACGAAAGGACCGTCTGTCATAGCATTAACCTGGTACATCCCTGGCTTGAAAGTTCCCCCTAGTTCATACTTGTCGAACCTAGCAGTAAGGGCTTCTAATGCGGCCACTGAAGATGACTCAGCAGCTCTCCTTTGATTTCCCCTCGAGTTCCCGTATTCGGCCCTGTGAGTGGCCAAATCGTCGATGATTTTCCATCCTTTCGTCGGCCCCAAGTTGTCAGAAAATCGACCGTTGGCTGCCGCATCAAGTATAGCTCTCTGATCATCATATAAACCATTGTAAAAATGGTTACATAGACTCCATTTCTCGAAACCGTGATGCGGTATGGTCCGCACCAATTTCTTAAAACGAAGCCATGCCTCATGGAAATTCTCGTCGGGCCCTTGTTTGAAGCTAGTTATCTGGGCTCTGATGGCTATGGTTCTCGAAGCAGAGAAATACTTTTTGTAGAATGCCAATGCTAGCGAATTCCAATCTGTTATGCCGTGAACAGCTTTGTCCAAATCCCTGTACCACTCCCTTGCAGCATCGCGGAGTGAGAAGATGAACATAGTTTCTTTGATCTGATCAGCTGTCACTCCAGTGGGAGGAGGTATGGAGCAGCAGTAATCAATGAAGGTCTCCATGTGCTGAGCTGCATCTTCTTTCGCAGCTCCCCCGAACTGGTTTTTCTCTACCATGCTGATGTAAGAGGGCTTCGGTTCGAACTTTCTGGCATCTCCCGGCAGTTCGAACCCCTTATAAAGATTGTCAGCTGTGGGCTCGGAGTGACTAGCAATGGATGCTTCCTCGGCCATTTCTGGTTCTTCTGGAAAAGTGATAGACTCAAGTGAGTAGTCGGAAACTGGAGAAGACGGTGGGTTGTCTTCGAAAAGCTTGTTCTCGTAAAAATTGCCGCGAGAACTGGGCTCTTCCTGTTGCTCTCGAAATAGCCTCCTCTTTGCGCGACAGATCTCTCAATCTCGGGATCAAAAGGTAGCAAGGACCACCTTGCGACTGCGCGCATAAGACAAAACTACAAACAAGATGTGAGAATGTTTAAGGAACGATGTTCCTTAAACTAAAAGGAATTAAAAATAAAAACAGCTAGTAATTGGAACAATTGCCTCCCCGAACGGCGCCAAAATTTGACACGCCTGTCGTTGACCATCAAAAATAAAACCTAACGGTCTCACTAAACATGTAGTAGAGGCGGTCGAGTATCGAATCCTCGGGAGGTAATGCAACTACAAATTGTCTATCTTTAATCCTAAGGTAACAATGGGGTTGATTGAATTTTTGGTTCTAAACTACGGAGTAAAAGGAAGAGAAATAAAGGCAGAGCAGTAAGGCAAGAAATATGAATTAACTATCAATAAGAGGGAGACATGTCGGGAACTCGGTTCACTACGGCAGTTCAACAACTTAGCAGTAAATGGCTCAGACGAACTAATGCGAGACGGATATTAGAAGGTCCTTTCGGTCCACTTCCCACCCTAAAATACCACTAACTTAACTTTCGTCCTCATTAGGGCGTCTCACATTTTATAGCAGGCCTATTTAATCCAATCTTTCGATCCAGGACTAATTGTAGCCGGTTTAATAGGTGACATAGAAGCGTGCACTCAACTAGGTCGGTGATTACAGTTATATTGCTATAGTGACAGAGTCTCTTAGTCAATTCGTCTAATTCATTCACTACGTCGTCATTATCCTACCGCAGATCCCCTAATCCCAACATGAGGGGGTTTAGCTACTCATATTCATAACTAATCTAACAAAGACATAAGATTCCAAAGAATGTACATGATGATATAATAATAAAAAGCAATGATTAACAAATTAGGGCAAGGGAAATAAGAGCAATAACAAGAATTGAAACAATAAATGAAGGTTAATTATTATTAAGAAAAGGAGGAGATTACAATCTGAGCAATCCGGCGTAAAGAACGACGAAATCCGAGTGCAATAATCCCAAGGCGAAGCAACGTAAAAGTAACAGTAGGTTTTTAAGTTCTAGTGAAAAAGATAGTCTAAGAGTAAAAAGTTAATTCAAGATCAAAAAGGAGATGCCTAATTAACCTAGTAATCCTTGGTTAAATAGGAAAAGTCTAAGTGTTTATTGCGGAATAGACCAAACACGGCTAATTAAAGCCCACAAATCAAAAAAGTCTCTCGATCGAGTAGATTAGACTACTCGATCGACCATCAGCTCAGGGGAACTCCTCGATCGACCAGCATGGTTCTCGATCGAGGACTTGAACAAGGGCAGCTTACTCGATCGAGTGAGGAACAACTCGATCGAGTCTTGGGAAGCTTGGGGACCTCTCGATCGTCCCATAAACAGCTCGATAGACCACCAGTCAACTCGATAGACCACTTGGGTCTTCAATTCAGCTCACGTCTTCACCAAAATGCCTCGTAAAGCGTGCAACGACTCTTCAAGTACAACATCTCACTCTGGAATGGTCCCGTCTCCTCTAAATGCATGCAAAAGGGCAGAAAAGAGCGTGGTTCCGCTACTTTCGCGATTATCCCTACAAAAAGGACAAAATACAACAAAGTAGCCAATTCGGGGCAAAATACTATAAAAACAGTATATAAATGCATGGAAATACGTGCTGAAATAGGCCAAAAAGACCGTACATTAGGCACGTATCAATATTAATGAGAGGTATTTCGGCACACCGTGCCCTAAGTTGATATGAGTTTGGATCATGGACACATTTATTCGAAATTTGGGCTGAACTCAACGAAAGTATTCACGACGATTTCCGGATGTGTTTCGGGCTAGAGATAAATATTAATGTAATTTTATCGACCAAGAGTTCTAAAAGTAGAATCGATTAAAAGGTTAATCCACCGAGTTATGTTAATAAAGGGTATTTCGGCATACCGTGCCCTAAGTTAATATGAATTTGGGTCTTGGAATCATTTATTATAGTTGGGTAGAGGTCACTATATAAATGTTCATATCTTGTTAATTTATTTACAAGTATGATATTAAAAAGACAAATGTTAATATTTCCTTTTCCTCCATACTTGTAGTTCATTACAATGAATCCATCAAACGCTACTACACCGATAACTATTGAGTCTTGCCACAATGTTTTTGACGACGTTTGCTTCAACAATGATTTCGACATGACTAGAGAACTTCATTTTGGGATTGGTTCGGATGGAAACATAAACTTTATCACTTCTTCTAAACCTCCTACAAGATCTCTTGTGAGCCGATCTCAGGAAGACCGCCTCATAAAATCTATAGGATCTTTGTCCTTGGAAGATAAAGATGCCAAAACTAGTGGGACCTCAAGCAATCAAGTTCTTGCTTCAAAGGGCAAAAGGTTCAAGAAGAAGGAAAAGAAAGAGAAAAACTTCAAACAAGTTGAAGATGAGTGCCATTATTGCTATGGCATGGGACATTGGCTTAGGAATTTTCCCGTATATTTGCGAAATATAAGGGAAGGAATCATCGTTCCAAAAGGTAAAATTCCTAAGGAAATTTATGTTATTGATATAAATTATACTTCCACTACGACATGGGTACTGGATACCGGTTGTGGTTCTCATCTTTGTAATCATTTACAGGGTTTAAGAGACGTGAAGAGGCTTAGCAAAGGAGATGTGGATCTACGCCTTGGAAATAGAGCTCGAGTAGCGGCCGAATCCAAAGGAACTTATGTATTAGCTTTGCCTAATGGATTTGAGTTGTATTTACATAATTGTTTTTATGTGCCTACACTCTCTAAAAACATTATTTATATCGCTATGTTAGACATGGACGGATTTTGTTTTATCATTAAGAACAATCGTTGTACTATTTCCATAAACGACTTGGTTATAGGCCAAGCTTCTTCCATTAATGGCATTTACATTTTAGAAACCTTGAATCCGATTAATGATATCTATAACATTCAATCAAAGAAACTCAAATCAAGTGACCCAAATGAATCGTTCATTTGGCATTGTCGATTAGGTCACATAAACGAGAATCGCATCAAAAGATTAATTTCGACAAATGTGATTACACCATTTGATTTTCAATCATATGGAACATGCGAATATTTCCTTCTTGTAAAAATGACTCGAAATCCTTTTAGTGGTAAAGGGACACGAGCAAGTGAACTATTGGGACTCATACATACCGATGTATGTGGACCAATGAGTATCACCGCTCGTGGAAATTATGACTACTTCATAACCTTCACCGATGACTTGAGTAGATATGGGTATATCTATTTAATGAAGCATAAAAGTGAAGCCTTTGAGAAATTCAAGGAGTTTCAAAACGAAGTAGAGAACCAATTGAACAAAAGGATAAAGGCACTACGATCCGATCGTGGCGGAGAATATCTTAGCCTTGAATTCGATTCACACTTGAAAGGTTGTGGCATTATATCACAACTTACTCCACCCGGAACACCACAACTCAATGGTGTTGCCGGAAGGAGAAATCCAACCCTACTTGATATGGTTCGATCCATGATGAGTCAAACCGAGTTACCGAACTCGTTTTGGGGATTTGCGATTCAAACCGCAATAAAATCTTTGAACGTAAGTCCAACCAAAGCAACTGAAAAGACTCCATATGAGATATGGAGAGGAAAAGTTCCAGTACTATCCCATATGAAAATTTGGGGTTGTGATGCTTATGTCAAAATTAAAAATGACAATAAGTTGGCCCCACGATCCGAAAAATGCATTTTTGTAGGATATCCTATGGCCTCCCGAGGCTATTACTTCTATAAACCTCAAGAAAACAAAGTGTTTGTGTCTCGAGATGCTGTCTTCCTAGAAAGTGATTTTATTTCTAGGGGACAGAGTGGGAGAAATTTTGAACTTGATGAAGTTCAAGAGCCACAAACCGAGGTAGAGACGCAAGAAGATGTTCCTTCATCGTCTAGCGCGGTTGTCGCTCCTCCTCTTAGAAGAACGGGCCGAGTTATTCGCCATCCCGATTGATATGTGGGACTTATCAAAGAAGATGGAACAGTCGATGTGTTGCTTTTGGAAAGTGACGAGCCCGCCACCTACAAGGCCGCAATCTCTAGTCCTAATTCCTCCTTATGGCTTGAAGCCATGAAGTCCGAAATGGATTCTATGCATGAAAACCAAGTTTGGAACTTGGTGGATTTGCCTAAAGGGGCAAGACCTCTTCAATACAAATGGATTTTCAAGGTCAAGAATGGCATAGAAGGACATGATGATGTCTACAAAGCTAGGCTAGTGGCAAAAGGATTTACCCAAGTCCACGGTCTCCATTATGATGAAACCTTCGCCCCCATAGCCATGCTAAGATCCATACGGATTTTGTTAGCGATCGCCGCATTTCATGATTATGAAATATGGCAAATGGATGTCAAAACCGTTTTTTTAATTGGGCATTTAGAAGATGAGGTGTACATGATACAACCCGAAGGTTTTGTCGATTCTAAAAATCCTAACAAAGTGTGCAAGCTTAAGTGATCCATTTATGGTCTTAAGCAAGCATCTAGAAGTTGGAATCATCGATTCAATCATGTGATAAAAGAGAATGGTTTCACTCGAAGTGTTGAGGAACCATGTTTATACATGAAATTTAGTGGGAGCAATGTTGTGTTCCTAATCTTGTATGTCGATGACATACTACTCATTGGAAATGATATTCCGATGTTGTCTTCAGTCAAGAAGTGGTTAGGTAACCACTTCCAAATGAAGGATTTAGGAGAGGCACAACGCATATTAGGTATCCGGATCCATAGAGATAGATCCAAGAGGATATTGGCACTAAGTCAAGAATCTTATGTTGATAAGATTCTTCGACGTTTCAGCATGGACAAATCAAAAAAGGGATTGGTACCTATGGTAACCGGGACGATATTGAGCAAGTCTCAATCATCCTCCGAACCCCATGATGTTGAACGCATGGAATTGATCCCTTATGCTTCCGCTGTTGGATCAATCATGTATGCCATGATATGCACACGTCCTGATGTCTCGTATGCCTTGAGCATGACGAGTAGATATCAAGGAAAACCAGGTGAGAGTCACTGGATAGCCGTCAAAAACATCCTTAAGTACTTGAGAAGAACTAAGGATTCTATCTTAGTGTTTGGAGGAGACACCGAGCTCCGTGTTAATGGTTACACGGACTCAAGTTTCCAAACGGATAGAGATAACATGAAATCACAAGCTAGTTTCATTTTCATGCTCAATGGTGGTGCTGTTAGCTGGAGAAGCTTCAAGGAAGTTGTGACTGCGGATTCAACAACGGAGGCTGAGTACATTGCAGCATCAGAAGCTGCCAAGGAAGCTTTGTGGATCAGGCAATTCACGGAAGGTCTAAGAGTAGTACCTACCGCCAATGATCCCATCACTCTCTATTGTGATAATAGTGGGACGATCTTCCAAGCTAAAGAGCCTAAGTCTAGTAATAGATCTAGACATGTACTTAGAAAATATCATGTAATTAGAGATTTCATTGATAGAAAGGAGATTGCGATATGTAACACCCCGTATTTTATAATAATATTTTATTATAAAAGTATTTTATTAAATTGATTATTTTGGAGTTTAATAATATATTTTGAATATTTATATTTATCGTCTTCGTTCTTTATTTTATTATTTCTCGTTTTAATCTACTTTTGATTGGTTAAAATGTTCGTGGACGATTTTACTATTTTAATTAAACAACTACTTTTCTATTATAAGGCCTACTTGCGTTTTAGTAATATCCAATCTGATTCATAATTGGATAATCCATTGTATGAGCTCATGGACCAAAAGCCCACTTGTTAACCCTCGTATAATCCTATATAAATACAAAACCCTAAGCTAGCAACTAGGTTGCTCAACCTAATTTCTTACGTGAAAAGCTGCCGCACGCCTTCTCCCTCCTTTTCTCTCTTTTGTTCTTCTTTTCTCCCTTTGACTCCATTGTTGAATATCTTTTCTTCCTCCAAACTTATTGATAAATTATATTTTCACAATCCTTGCTCTTATCTTTACAATAATTTATCCTCCAAATATTTTTATGAGAATTATTTATATGGACCTTTAGACCTACCTTTAAGGTCTCTTATTTTAATGGGTAAAGAAGAAGGATAGCTTTTCATGGCGTTTTCAAGGGTTTCGATTTCTGCCTTTCTTTAAAGTCGATTTTTCGGACGTGGACACGTGTTGGAGACAAGGTTTTCTTGGTCGTGTCTTTCTTGGAGTTTTCATTCTTATTTCACATCATTAATTGCTAAAAAGGTAACTAGGTGTTTTCTTTTAATTGTGTTTATGCCAATTGATGTAATTAATATGATTTAATGATTGTTTTGCATGATTGGTACATGTTTGATTATTTGTTATCATGATTAAATATGTTTCGCATGTTTGTATATGTTTTTATGCATTAATTATATATCGTATGTTGTTTATATGTTTATTATGGGTGTCATGAGCGTAATTAGGGTTTCCGAATCAAACCCTAGTGGCGGCATGATAGGCGGCCAAGAGTTCTCTCTAAAGTTATAGCTAAAGCTAGTATAACTTTGATGATGATTCAAGTGTTATAGCTCAAGTTAATACAACTTTGGGTAAGTTACTCTAGTTATGGCTGAAACAGGTATAACATTGGAGATACGATTTAAGGTTATAACTGAACCTACTATAACATTGAAGTGCGAGTCAAGGTTATTGCTGTAACTAATGTAACTCTGAGATTATGGCTCAAGGTTATGGTTATTGCTAGTATAACTATGAGTTTCGTGTCAAGGTTATGGTTGAGGTAGTATAAATTCCGAGTTATATTTACTGAAGTTATGGTAGAGGTTACTATAACCTCGCATCCAAAGTTTATGTTATGGTCAGGGTTACTATAACATTGAATTTGTAAAGTTAAAGTTATAGCTGAAATTACTATAACATTGGTTACTTATACTTGCTTCATATGTTGTATTGTGTTCTACGTATTATGTCCTTGTATTCGCATATATCTTTAGTTACTCTTATTCATATGATAAGTAGGGTAGTCAGTTATACTATCCTATGAGTCGAGTCGTGGTGTTGTTCACGCATGTAGTGCAGTCAATTATACTGTGCATTTATTTGTTGGTTGGTTTGAATAGATGACGATAGTGTCTATTGTATACTATCGGAATGAACAAATGCTACCCTTCGGGGATTGGTGTATGGTCTATGGTCGGGGGGTAACAGAGGCAGTGCGTTAAACGCTCTGTTCCTCGAGTGTCGTTCGGTTTGCACCGAGAGTCTGGCCAGGTCTTAGACATATAGGCAGTGGTTATACGCTATACATAGTACCTTGGAGGCAGTGCGTTATACGCTCCATCAGTTAGAGGCAGTGCGTTATACGCTCTAACGGCATTCGCTCTATTCGGCTATGCTTTGATGATAGCTTTGTGCCTTCTGTTGCTGTGGATTGTGTGTCGCCATGTTTGCTATGCTTTAATGCTAGCTTTGTGCCTTTCGTTGATGTAGTCATTTGTCGATACTAGTCTTATAAGTGTTCATGGTCTAGTGGTTGCATATGGTCTAGGTTTCCATGATTGCATACGTTTAAGGTTGATAAGTCATGGTAGGCTTTGTTGGGTTTTTCATGAGAATAGATGATCTCGCATGTTTACTGGTTTTACATTTCATTTGTTAATGATTGTTGATTATATTCAATTGTTATAAACATGACTGGGAGAGCATCTAGTTACTCCCGACTGATTGTCGACCCCCTTTTTAGGTTGTTCAGGTTGTTGCTGTCTGGTTGATGCTGCTTGGGGAATGTGCGAAGCGAGCTTAATAATAAAATAGGAGTTTGCTTTTATATTTTAAGAACCTTTGAATAATGTATTAGTTATTTTGGATTTAGTAGCGAACCGGATTGGTCAGGTGTTTCCGCCACCTTGACCCTTTTATCAGTATCGTACTCTGATATTCTTTTTATATAAGTTTTTCCCTTATTTTATAATCCGGGTGACGCAACGTCCTCGTTGCGCCTGGGAGCATAACCGCTAACCCAAAATCCTCCCCCGCTAGGTGTGTGATTACAATGGAACGTATAACCACTGCCTCTAGGAGCATATAACACTGCCTCCGATCACCACACGGTCGCAGGGTTGCTCTAATACCACTTGTAACACCCCGGCCCAAACCGGGTCGGGAGCGGTTACTTATGATAGCTCACGAGGCTGTGTACATGGCCCACAGATCAACACGGGTCCTTTATAGCGCATTTTTTCCTCACTCATGCGCATCCCGGAAACCTTCCCAGGAGGTCACCCATCCTAAGACTACTCTCAGCCAAGCACGCTTAACTATGGAGTTCTTTTGCATGGATGACCATAAAAGAAAGTGCACTTTGTTGATATGAGTAGTACTTCCAATCCCTTTAAGCACTAGTCATTTAAGCCTATCACTGGACCTCTTCAATTACCGTGGGGTGTTACACGATATGTAAGGTTGGGACGGATGACAACATAGCCGATCCGCTCACCAAGCCTTTATCGCAGGCCAAGCATGATGGACATGTTGCGTCCATGGGACTTAAACGTGTACCAAGTTTTTATTAGATTTTGAAATGAAATAAAAGTGTTGTTTTTGTTCATGTTCATAATCACATTTGTCTTTTATCTTTTCTTTATACATTGTTACATCCAAACGGGTTGTAGTGACAAATTGAACCCCGTTAAAGTGAACATGAATTAACATAGTATTCGCCCATAGTCACTTGTATGAGGTGACGTCTCGAAGTGACTAGAGTGTGATGCGATTGATGGCAAGTTCAAGTGCCATGGAGTCATGTGTGATGACTAGTCGATCACATAGGCAGACTGTTAGGAACATCTTGTCGGGCCTTATGACCGCTTATAGAGTTCTGGCAAATTTATATAGGCTGGTCGTGGCAACAGCTACTATAGTATTCTAATGAGTCGATTCTTTTGACTAAAGACTGTTCGCCTAAGATGATACAGTTTCAGATTAACTTTGATTTGTGTTACTACGACCTTCGTAAATGGGGTCAAATGGGCATATTTTGGGTTATGATGGCTGTGGCTAGTCGAAGGGAATGAGTGCGATAGAAATTGTCCACCCCTAGTCAGGGTTATAAAATATCTCAGGCCCACTCGAGGAGTAATGAACTGAAAATGCGTGGCCACGCTCGGAAGATATATATGGTAGATAAATCCGGTCAATTAGTTATTCTCCAGATCGAGGAAACCACTCTCGATATGATCACTTGCAAGCACGACCTGAAAGACACCTTGCATTGAGTGGGAGATAGTAATAGGACAAGAGAATTTGTGATGCACACTTGTCGAGGACAAGTGGGAGATTGTTGCAATATGTGTCCTCCGACAATAATGCGATCACAACTGTCGATCATGATGATCACATGTTTAAGTCTCATTTGAAGAATACAATTGGGAAGTAATATTTTACTGTCAATTGGTCCACACATATTGGTAATGATTGGCTGACTAGAGTTTGATATTACTGTCGTGCGACGGTGGTGATCAGTTGATCCCCTTAGGTCATACCTAAAGGGTAACACTCTTAATTGATTATTTAATTGATCGTATGGCGATACGGGTTAATTAAATTGCTTAAAATTGACGGACGATTTTGGAAGTAATATTTACGTGTCTCATTGTAATTTGATTAAATAAGATACGGTCTAAGTATTCGAATTGTTTTATTGCTTAGATGAAATTATCGTTTACGGAAACAACTGAACTGAATGAATAATTTATTATAAATAGAAGATGTTGTAATTTATAATTGGTAAAATATTTTGGTACAAGTAATTGTGAATTACTAGTAAATCTTATTTGTTATCTAAAACTATATCTTTTAAGAAGTTAGGATAAGTAAACAAATCAAATCATATATTATAAAGATAGGAAAATATCTTATATAAATATAAGCTAGATTTGATTAGATAGTTTACTTAAACACAACAACCTCACACGCCCCAACGGTTTGTAGCTCACGGCTAAAACCCTAGGCCCGTGCCCAACTTGGATAAAAACCTATCTTCATGAATTAGGTTTAGGTTAAGTAGACCGGCAAACCCTAGGTAGCATGACGACCCATAAGTCGTTTTACTAAAAAATAGAGACACGCAAGTTACCTATTTATAACAACCATAATTCAACTCTACTAAATACACAAATGATTTCGAAATATGTTTAAAGAATTTTATCCTTTGAAAAATGATTTTAAAAACTATTAAAATCGTGCCATTAAAATGCTACCTAAAGTTATAGTAGAAACAGCTATAACTTTAAGTTTGGTTAGTAAAGTTATAGGTGAAATAGCTATAACTTTACTTTCCCAATACTCTGATCTTAAGATACCGTCATTAGATGAAGACCTATACAAACTAATCTTCCTGGAGATCTTCAGTAAAGGATCTTCTCTTTATCTTGACCAAAAGCTCTTCATCTTGAGCTTTGTTAAAGACTTGATCTAGCCTTTTGCTTGAATGATCATCACACTTGAAACTTGTTACAGTTGCTTATGATGCTTTAAGAACCTTCAATGTTATAGCTCAAGCTGCTATAACATGACTTGAATGATGCTTCATAAATCTTCAATGTTATAGCTAAGAGAGCTATAACATTACTTGCTAAACTTGTAACCCTAAGTTATTCTAACAAAGACTAAACAAAAGATTACAAGCAAGAGTATATACATAAAACGAAACACACACTTGTCATTATCAAAACTTAAATCATATATCTATATGGTCCAACAATCTTCCACCCTTTAGTCTCTCCCATATTCTCAGCAAATCGGCCATTGGCTGCAGCATCCAAGATAGCCCTTTGATCGTCGTACAGCCCATTATAGAACTGATTGCACAAGCTCCATTTTTCGAACCCATGGTGTGGAATGGTTCGCACCAGCTTCTTAAAACGGACCCATGTTTCATGAAAGTTCTCATCCGGCCCCTGTTTAAAGCTCGTGATCTGAGCTCTAATGGCATTCGTCTTTGAGGCAGAGAAGTATTTCTTGTAGAATGCCAAGGGCAAGGAATTCCAGTCGGTGATCCCATGAGTAGCTCGATCCAGATCTCTGTACCACTCCCTCGCAGCATCGCGGAGTGAGAATATAAACATAGTTTCTTTTATCTGGTCCTGGGTCACACCGGCCGGTGGGGGTATAGAGCAGAAATAATCAATAAATATCTCCATATGCTTAGCTGCATCTTCAGTTGCAGCTCCCCCGAATTGGTTTTTCTCAACCAAACTGATATAAGAAGGCTTCGGTTCGAATTTCCTATCAGCTCCAGGTAATTCGAACCCCTTGTATAGATTTGCAGCTGTCGGCTCAGAATGACTTGCTATAGTTGCTTCTTCAGCCATCTCTAGGAAGTCTGGAGAAGTGACTGTTTCAGCTGATGAATTAAAAACATGAGATGAAGGTGGATCCTCCTCAAACAACTCGTTCTCGTAAAAGCTTGACAGAGTACTCAGCTCTTCCTCTGTCGGTAATACCCTTTGTGATCGTCTCAACTCGCGCAAAGATTTCTCAATCTCAGGATCGAATGGTAATAGTTCACCACCCTGTGACCTGCGCATAAGAAGAAAATACAAAAGGAATATAAGAAAAGTTTAAGGAACGGATGTACCTTAAACTAAGAAAGACTAAAATAAAACAACTAAAAATTAGAACAATTGCCTCCCCGGCAACGGCGCCAAAATTTGATACCCGTCGTTGTGAGTACCAAAAATAAGATTTATAATTTCCTATTAAAACTAACCTAGGCTAGTGGTAACAGGGTCGAACCACAAGGAGGCGAATGTAATTTATAGCTGTCTAATTCTAATCTAAGGTAACGAATGTGGAGGTTGAGTTGATTTAGTCTATAGCTAAGAGTAATAAAAGACAATAAATTAAATGCGTGAATAAAATAGATAAAAGAAGGGTACTAGGATGGTCGGTTCGTTATAGTTTCGGCGGCAGCATACTAAACAGGTCTAAATTAAACACATGAGGCGGGAAATAAAGAGGTCCTCTCGATCCACTCTTAACAGATAGCATCTTTCGATCTCGCTATGAGTCCCTAATATCACTAATATTGACTTTCGTCCTGAAAAGTGACTAACGGTCTAAACTTTACCTATCTTTCGATCTCAGCATAGTTTAGTCATTTTAATTGGTGATCTAACAACTATCCTTATCTCTCGATCTAATGGGCCAGTCATATGTTAAGCATTCAACTAGTCGCATGCATTCGATTCGTCAAATACAACATTTAAAACAATTAAAACGAAGGTAAACCTCACGTGGTCAGTCGATCGACCAGGTATAGCAGTCGATCGACTGACACGCGATTTACGGCCAAATTAATACTAACGCCGCCTATACTATAATTCCCCTACATCCTAGCACGAATAATTTAGCTACTCATGGTACTGATAAAAATAACAATAATCATAGCGACATAAACTATTGAATTCATGTTTGAAGTAATCAAATAACAAATAGCGATAAACGATAATTGGCTTTGGATACTAACTAGCAATTCTATATCTATGAACAATAAAAAAAGGCAATGAAACTGACATAAGAACAGAGGAAATACCGAAGTTGCAGAGAAAAGGATCCAAAACCGATTGCAAAAGAGTAGCCTTATTGACGGAAATAATCTAACTAATGAATGTTTAATTGTGTTAAGAACTGTCTGCTAAAAACTAGATGATAAAACTGAATAACCTAGCTTACGTTATATAGAATACAACGTAGTTCTCATTCCAAAACCTAATGTACTATGGGCTTGCTTTTCCTCGATCTTCTTATTCACGTCTGATTAGCGGCTTGGTCGATCGACTAAGCATGGCGGTCGATCGACTACTCTGCAGTATACAATAGCTTCTGTAGTCGTGGGTTGGTCGATCGACTAAGGGGGCCAGTCGATCGACTGCTTAACTGGTAGTCCGCTTCTAAAACTTCGTGGATTTGTCTTTTGGGCCTTGGAATGCTCACCAAGCTTGTTCCTTAAGTGAATACTTCACGTCATATGCAATGCAAGATACTCGGGGACGGATTTAGCTCGATTTCCGCTGAATTCTTCACATTTCTACAATAAAGTACAACAACACGAAAGTAGACGGATATGGGGGTAATAGTAGCATAAACTACACAAATGAGCTCTGAAATACGTGTAAAATGAGGTGTAAAACATCATATAAATGACACGCATCAATAGGAATAGATCATATATGATTTTCCTATCTTTATAATATATGATTTGATTTGTTTAATTATCGTTTACGGAAACAACTGAACTGAATTGAAGATGCTTCAAAGAGTTTTAAAGAAAAAACTCGAACGACAAATGCGATTATCACATATGAATAGTCAATGCCTGATTACTATTTAATGTTCTATCATCTAATTTGATCTTGTATGTAGTTGTTCATTTCAATTCAATTGAAATGACATGACTCATCATGTTTAGCCTATGAGAAGGCTTTGGTTAGTAGGTTTTATCAACTTCTTGTACCTTACTTGACCTTACTACATCCTCGTTTTCCTTTGTAATGTATACATTTGCATTACAAAACTTTCTGAGTACGTGTCGAGATCCAATCAAGACATAGTCCCTTTAGCCTTAGAATAGCTCCCACTGTTTTCACAGTGTGCGGGACCCATCCCTCTTGCACATCCCATGATTGCAAGTGTACTCAATTTCCGTTGTAAATATTTCTCATTGTTCTTTATTGCCTAGAACGATTCTAGAAAATCTACTTCTTAATTAACATAGCCACAATGGTATCTTAACCATCCTAATGTATTTTTATTATGGTTTTGTCGGAAACCATGCGCAATCTCAATTGTCAATTGTCACTTATGTAACAACCTTACACAAAATTGCATCATAAACACTTTGCTTTACTTCCTTAATGCTTCTGCAAGCACTTAAGGGTAATCTTTATGGTTACTTGGTAAAGATTACTTAAATTCGATTTTGAAAACAATTCATCATAATCAAAGTATATGAAGTGTTACACATCATTACTTATTTAATTGATCCGGCAGCGGAAGCAAATGTAATTAATCAAATATGTTCAATTTAATTGAACTAGTCATGAATCTTATCAACGTAAGACTTCTTATTGACGCTAATATCATGTGGATTTATCTTCATAAATCCGGATATTAGAGATGTATTATAATACTCCAAAAGTCTTAAATCATTCTCAATGATCAATATGTCATCCACATATAAGACTAATTAAAATTACCGTAACTCCCACTAAACTCCATGTATAAACACAACTTCTCGATTTATCGAGAAAAGTTTATAACATGATCAAAACATTGATTCCAACTCATTGATGTCCTACTTAAGATCCTCTCTTAAGTTTCACATTATCTTAGGATTGTAAGAATCTATAAAACTCATGACATGTATTGAATACATTCCTTCTATTGAAGAAGTGGATTTTAGATTCACTTGCTGTATGCATATCCTCATAATGAAACACAATCCCTAAGAAGATCCAAATAGACTTAAGCATTTCAATTAGTGTAAAACCCTTTGCAACCAATCTTGCTTTGAAATATCTCTTTATTAGTGCAAAACCCTTTGTCACTAATCAAGCCTTTTAATTTCGGATTTTCATGGCTCTAAGCCTTGTATTGAGTTGTGACTTAAACACTCTCATGTAAGTCATATGTTCATTACTTTCCAGAAGTAATCAACTTGAATCAAACAATTTCTTTGTAAGTTCTTTACTTTCTTAAAAGTAAAATGAATTCATCATCTTTAACAAGTGACGAATTTAACCTCCTAGGTTTTAAAGAAACAACATCTTACACAAAACGTCTTATGTTGTCAAGAAAGACCAGTTTCTTGCGACATAACATTCTCTGTGGCATTCTTTGTGGCTCTTGAATAATTTCTCCCACACTGTCTTCTAGAAATAAACTTGTATTTTAGAAAGACAGCTTCACGAGCCGCAAACCCGTCGTACTCATGACAATTGAAAGGGAAAAATGAGCATTTGTTTCTTGTGTAAGCTTACAAACATGGTACATTACCATTTCATATCTCATATGATTAGTGGAAAATAATTTAGACAAAAATGATAAATTCCCCAAATAGATCAAGTAACTCAAGGTAACTTGATTGAAGTCCAAACCATATCGAATAGCGTTTGAATTCTTTATGCAACCACACATTATCCCACAATGTGTGTTAAGAGAGATTAACCTGTGATACTATATCATATTTTATTTGGCTTATATCAAAGTCTTCACTTTGATAACCCTTATCACGACTAAATCGTGATTCCTTGAACTCTTTGATCGACTTCAAAGATTTCTCTATTTACCTTATTAAGTGAACACATTAGCATCAACTTAAATCGTTGGTAAAAGAAAATGATCAACTTATTATGGATCAATGATTTACAACCTCGATCTCCTTTTCAACCAAAAAGCACGAGATATCTTGCTTTGAATACAAGATACGCATATACCATTAACAATCTAATGGTTTCAAGAGTACTTGATAACTCTTTGCGTTCATCATTCCAAAATTTAAGGTTTAATCTTGGGTTACCAATTTGAATCTTACATCATCTACATGATATATCATTCTAGTTTGGTTTAGAATATAATCACCTTGATAATGGGCTAGTCATACATCAAATCGTGGTGTATAGGGTCACAAAAACTGAAAACCTCTTTTGTATCTTAACAAGTTTATATTCTTATTTAGAGTTTATGCACTTAATAGTCACAATTAAGTACAACTTTAAATCCAAAAACTAAATTGAGTACACAATTACTCTATCTCTCGACATTATTGTTGCTAGTCGTCATATTCTAATCATCTTATGTGTCGAATACAATGATGAAAACCTCCACTGGTTTCTAATATTGACGAAGTGGTACTAGCAAAATTTATGTTTAATCAAATAAACATTTAAAGAAGAAGGTCCCATTAGATGTCCCACAACTAACTTGTTGATTCTTCAATAATTTGGGGTAGTTTCCTTTCTCGTGTCCAACATTTAAGACAATGAAAACTTTATCGGTCGGGATTGATAGGTTTAGTATCGTCATTCTCAACAACTTTACCTATAACATTACCTTGTATCAATTCCATTATAATCTTTACTTCTTGAACCTCGTCCTTATCTTAACGGTTTAAGAGAATGCTCCCACTCATTTCAATGAGTCTTTGTTTTGAGAAGCAAAATTGAATTCATGAAGATTACTCTTCATTTGTTCATTTTAGTCTTAAAACTATCATTGAAGTGGTTGCGCTATTTTGGTCAATTACGAATTCTGACAAATCTAATTACCAAAACAATTTATCGCTTCAAGGTACTTAATTCAATTAAGTATATGAATAACAATCCATTATAAGTAGATATGTTAGTCAAGAATCAAAAACCTGTTTGATAATGAATAACTTTGATCTATACTCTTTACAAGAGATCCTTAGCAATGGTTCATTTGAGGTTTTAGAAGCAAATTCATATTTGTCTTTAGTTACGATGTTTTAAATGGAGATTTGAATCAAAAATCGAAATGATATCGTATATGAATTGTGGTAAAGAAATAGAACAATATAATAACGGAATAGTGGAAAACTTAACATTTATCGTTTTATTAATACTTGTAAATAACAAGTAAAGCATTTACATAGTGACCTCTACCCAACTATGATAAATGATTCCGAGATCCAAATTCATATTAACTTGGGCACGGGGTAGCCGATGAAACCCTTATCAATATAACTCGGTGGATTAACTCTTTAATCGATTCTACTTTTAGAACTCTCGGTCGATATAATTACATTAACATTTATCTTTAGCCCATAACACATCCGACAAAGGCACGGGGTAGCCGATGAAACCCTTATCAATTACTTTTGTTGAGTTCAACCCAAATTTCGAATAAATGTGTCCATGATCCAAATTCACATTAACTTGGGCACGAGGTAGCCGATGAAACCCTCATCAACATGAATTCGGTGGATAGACATTTATCACCCACTTCACCAACGTAACAAGGTTTGTCTTACGGTAAAGCCGCTCAACTCCTTCTAAACTGGTACTTCATGGTTTCTACTATTTGGTAAGGCAAAGTCTCAATTGTTTATTTTTAGCGAGAGGTCATGTCAATTTATTATCTATCACGTTTTAAGTGAACTAAAGCGGTGAACTACGATAATTGTAATTGACACGGTCGATATACTCGATTAAAATGATAATGCATGTTTTAGTTATGGCGATTTAGCGATGCATGCAACATATAAATAAAATGCAAAGCATAAATGAAATCCTAGTATGGCCTTCCTAAAATAGAAAATCTAATTAACTATTACATATTCGGAAACCAACTCCATTGATCCCTTGAACTTCGGTTGAGGCACGCATCTCGAGGTAACACCGTCTTTAATGGATTGTCTTCCTTGAGTGACACCGTCTTTCAGGAACTCCGGAATAATAAAATTACATAACAAATTACATAATTTCCTATTATACATTTGTAATTGAAATAAAATAAATCTATTAAATTACAAAACGGTGATACGAGATCACAATAAATTACAACCGAATCGATATTCCCATACATTTCGGGTAATATCGATTAAAAACTAAGGCCATACTAAGTAAAATTACATAATTCAAAAATTACATAAAATTAAATTATGACAATCATAAATAAAATGCAGCATTATAATATGTATGAACATGGCCAATTTTATGCTAAATCACCTTTAAGGAGCCAATATCGTATATTTAACGGTTTTTACGGATTTGCGTGATTCAACGTTTTATAATCACAAAAATTACATAAATTTATATTTATGCACAAGTTAATTACCCTAACCAACTTAGGACTCACCACTAACTATTTGACCATAATTAAGTCATATTTCTTAATATTGTTCATAAAAGGACTCAAAATTACAATAAAAATGCTATAAACTTCAAATAAATCACAAAAATTCAAATAAATTCAAAATTCAAAATTTAAACTCATGAACATTCTGGAAAAATACCATGACACTCATAATGTTCAAAAAACTTAGGTTAAAAATTTCGAAAGTTATCGGGAAAAACAATGTTGCGGTTTATCGGATTTATCAATTATAATCATAAAAACATGAGAAAAATTATATTCATCAACTTTTCAATTTTAGATCTGAAAAAGATAATAAAATGCAACATGTGACATTTTTACTTAGTCATGGAGTATGTTTTAGGAATTATTCACTAATTAAGTCACTATTTATGCTATTTTTCATCAAAAATCCATAAATCATGCATGAAGACTTCATTATAGCCTATTATTTTACACACATCTTGTAAAATTGCATGTGACAACATACTAAATTTCTATGACTAGATTCGAAATATTTCTCATATTAACCTATTTTTCATTTAAATTCGATTTTTAACATGAAAAATCCATATTTCGAGCATAAAAACTCAAAAAATTCTGAAAATTTCCAGATCATCTAAAAATAATATATGTGAAAACATATCCAAAAACCACTGGAAAATTCGAATTTTAGCTAATTTTCGTCCAAAAATGACATTTTTATCATAAAAATCACATTTTAATGCCAATATTATATAAAATGAACAATAAAATCCATAAATTAACCAAAATATCCTAAATACATTTTAGGATCAGAAAATTTAACATACATAAATTATTTTCGTGATATATCATAATAACCCAAATTTACAAGTTTTATATGTTAATCGTATAACTCGGAAAAACTATAACCGATTTGCATTCAAACAACCTTGTGCTCTTGATACCGCTTGTTGGAAATCTATATCTCATTATATCAACATATTCTTATATGTTTCAAATTTATTTAGTCATAAAATAAATTCTAGATCTTATGCATGCAAACTAAAATAAAAGGAGATAAGAAAATCAATTTCTCACCAAATAAATTTCGGTTAAATGGGCACCAACAAGATCTCCTTCTTGTTAGTTCTTGAGCTTTCCAAAATGGATGAACATACATGACTTCAATAATAGAAGCCCTCCAATTAGTTGCACCCAAAACTATCCCTTAATCCCACAAACTAACATGTACTAGATGTTTGTAATGTAGTTTACCTTAAAATCGATTATTAATACTCATAGATTACATTAATAGTTTTAGTAATCTTTTTGAACAAATTGAATCAAAACTCATCTTTTTGATGAAGATTAAAGAGAGAGAAGAGAGAAAAATACATGAACTTTTTGCATGTGTTATATGAATGAATGATAAGTAAATTAAGAGAATAAAATTCTCTATCATCCTCTCAAAAAACCGGTTGGAGGGGGTGGGTAATAGGCTCTTTTATTTTTCCTTTTTGTCTTCACAAGACAAAAATGTGTAAGTCTTTTGTATAGTCAAGTCACTATCAATAGTCATGGACAAATGAACAAGACAAATGAATAAGACAAAACTACTAAAAGAGCCACCCAATTTTCGGTTTTAATAGTGTAATATGGAGTCCATTTTATTTTTTTCAATTGTACAATTGTATGTCATGTGACATGTGACATGTCTTATGTCATGTTTTAATTTAAAATGCATATTTAACAAATTAAATATCATTTACAAATTAAATAAATCATATTTAACAAATTGACTAGTAATATAAAATTACTTTCTCATAAAATGGTCATTTAATTACTAGTTAGTATAATTCACAATATCTTGTAATTATAACTAACTTATCATTCTCATCTCGCGTGTTTCGCAAACACCGATTAATATTAGTAATATAACTTTTTAAATTACTAAATAAAATCTCATTTAATCACATTATAATAAGATGTCACTTTTCTCTCTTATGATAATAATTTGTTCAATTTTAAGGAATTAATTAATCTGTATCGGTATACAATTAATTAACCTTTTCAATTAAGGGAATCGTCCTTTAGGTGTGACCTCAAGGGGATCAACTGATCACCACCGTCGCACGACAATAATGTCAAACTCTAGCCAGCCAATCATTACCGATATGTGTGGACCAGTTGACTATATATATTATGTATCATCCCTTTCGTATTCTTGTAATGAGATTTAATAATGATATTGAAATCATGTGATCGCACTATTGTTGAGGACATATTTCCCAACATGGGTAATTGAAGATTATTTGGGTTATTGTTGGGAGATTGACAACCTTCCAATCAAGCATCAAGTACTTCTATTATTCTTTGCTTTATTATTGGAATCATTAGTAGGTATAATTCTCTTAATCCCTTTTTAATTATTGTTAATTATCTTCATTTATTCATCATGTTTTACTTTGTTGGTATGATTGACAACCTTGCTAGCATGTTCAACATGATAATGAGTGAGTAGTTTCCTTAGCTAGGGTTAATGGGTAATTAGGGGAAACCAACATGGGGGATGATTCATGCTTAAATTAATATGTTTTCATAGCTTATTTGCTTGCTTGTTGTGATCTCGACTTATGCACATGTTATGTTTTATGAAATGTGAGCCTATGAATCTTTGCATTTTTTACCCATCACCTATCTTTTCAATGAGATTTGTAAGACATAAACCAACTCGAGTCTCATTAGAACATGCATATTGTTGAGTAGGGAAGATTAAGTCGACTTGTAGGTGTTGTAGAATCTAATCGATTCGGCTCCGGGACCCAAACTTTCCTAGGATTGTAAGATATAAACCAACTCGATCCATCACAACAATAATTGCTTGCTTATAATTTGAGAATATGTTTGTGTGATCAATTCCCATGAATCCCTTATGACCCCATGACACCCTAGTGCCTTTTATCAATTGTTTACATCCCTTTTTATTCATCTTGCTTGTTTACTTTTATTGCTATTTAGTTTAGTGATCTTCTCCTTCAAACCCCAAATTGTGACACCCTTAGACACCACTAGTTGCAATAGAAAATGTCATCTCAATTCCCGTCCCTTGGGATCCGACCTTTACTTGCCTCTTTACTAATTGTAACAGTTGTTGGTAGAGTTATAAATTGTGTTTTGGTCTAGGTGCTCCTCACGACAAGTACCGAAAACTAAACCTCCTCGAGAGTCCGACCACAGCCCTATTGATGAATCGATCGATGAAATCCAACAATCGCACTCCTTTAGAAGTCACAAGACGGTCAACATCAACTCTGGCCAATCCGAGCAAGTCTCTAAACTTGTTCTTATACCCTTGAGAAGTGGAGGGAATAGCAGACAAATGTTCCGGGTCCCAACCACCAATCGCAGTAATTTCCTCGGGAAATGGGCAAATGTCGCCTCCAGGGAAGGCAAATACGTGATAATTCGGGTGCCAATAGTCAAGACAAGCATCTAGAAATGGTTTGACTACCTTGATCAACTTCAAGCTCAAAAGCGATCCAAAATTATAAGCACCCATGTCGTGTTTCTCCACGTTAGAGAACTTATTTGTCCATTCTTTTAGACGAATTTCGACAGTATTCATGATGTATGCTTATTTTGAGAGCTTTATGTAATAAGACGAAGAAAAGAAGGAAGAATTATGTGAATAAAACCTCTCTCGACGTCTCTATTTATACTAAAAGTTGTTTCCTAAAATCTGTCAGGACGGATGCACTGGGGAACAGGCGCAGCAGGTGCTGCGCCTCTTCCTCAGCATTCTTTATGTGATTTTCCGCGTTGGATCTTTCCTAAATTCCTCAACAAATAATTTCCTATTCATACGGGTTATTATTTTGGTAAAGCGTCAGGTTGCCATATTTCGCGTTTCCTAATTTCGCGGACACGCATTTCGAGACGATATCGACATTTTCGTCATTTTAGCACACTTATACATTTCTTTTTAATTTTCTTTTTTGGGGAATCATTTCACCAATTTAATTTAATTTATTCATTTTTCAAATCTATACTTTTTATATTTAATTTAATTATATCATTTTTTTTCAAACTTATACACTTCTTTTTAATTTTCTTTTTTGGGGAATCATTTCACTGTCCTTCCACATCACATTTCAAACTTATATGTTTTTATTTTTTTTCCTTTCTTAGGGGGTAACCCTCCCTACCGTCCGGTCATTTCCGACCAAATTTTTGTATTTTCATTTCTGGTCATATTATTTTTGCATTTTTGAGTCATCGTTTTGCGATAATTTAGGCCATATGTACAAATATATGTTCTATGTGATTTCTGTGTAAATTTCGACAGCATGACGGCGTAAACCGTCATCTACCAAACTTGTTCAAAGCTAACCTGAAGGTACAAACAAAGCAACCCAGCAGCAAAGGCACGCAGGCCATCATATATACAACAAAAAGGGGATATGTACACCAAACTGGGGGGCTCGAGCCCCAAAACAAGTTCCAAATGTCCAAAACAAGTTCCAAATGTACAAATCTACAAAAATACAGCCAAAAAACAAGAAGCAACACGGAAGCTACTGCTGGTCGCCGTCTAGCTCAGCAACTCTCGCCTTGAGAGCAGCAACCTCGACGTCGCGGACCTCGAGCTCCCTCAGCAGGCGAGTTGTCTCCTCTCGGGACTAGGCAAGCTCTTGCTCCAGCTCGCGCTCCCTCTGGAAACAACAAAAACTGGCTCATGTCAATCATTTCAAACATAAGGGAAGATTAGAAAATTCGAAAATGAAGTAAACAGAAGGTTCATACCTGACGTCCTCTGCCACCAGCAAGTGGCCTCGACGGTAGTAGCCCGCAGCCGATTGGCTACCCTCCACAAAGCCACGAACCGGGATGGCGCAACCTGCATTTCAGAAGGAAAATTCTTAGCAATTGGACAAACTCGAGCAAATGTGTTCTTACACAAAACTATACAAGTTAGAAGACTCACCCTCCGAATCACTTAAAGTGTCGTTCAAAACCAGTCAGGGCAGGCATAAATTCTTATTACAGGAGAGAAATTCAATAGCCACGGTGAACAAAAAGATGAACCCGCTGCCACTCGTCCAAGCCAGCATCTCTCACCGCCGTGTCAAAGTCACGTAGCTCGGAGACCGTCGTCATCCCCGTCGTGTCGGTGTACTCAAGGGTCTCGAGGTACTCTGGGGGCTCGATGCCCGTCGCCTCGACCTCCTGCAAATCAAGTGATTTACATTAACCGATGATCATTCATCGTATTCTCAAATAATCAAAAATAAAAGAGGATAAAGCACTTACCACAACTGGCCAGTACGCCAACCTCCCGTAGAGGAACGCTGAGTAGTCCTCGCCAGGAAGAAGGAGGGCGTCGCCACCGACGCCAGCCATGTCAGCCTCCCTCTCAGCCTCAGAAGGCTCCCTAAACATCGTCCGAGGAGGATCGATGGGAACCGTCAAGACGTCCCGAGGGCAGTGACGAGCCAAGCGCTCACCCAAGTACCACACAGGACCTATCGACGTCCTCAGCAGCAGCCGGCTCGAGCTCCTAGGTCGAAGGACCTCAGCCACAAAAGGAGGAGCGCTAGCGTACTCCTCCCAAGGCCTGGGCACCCACTGGAAAAGCAAACCAAGGGTCATTCTTATGATCAGTTCTAAAGTAAAGAAGAGAGACAGGCAAATGTAAGGTGAAATACTCACGCCGTCCAGCTGAAGAGCAGTCACCTCCCGCCTATAGACGTCGTGGAAGGAACGCCGACTCCTCGTGCGACACATCACCCACTCCCTCACAACGGGATAGGCCCTCTCTAACGGCTCCGTCCTCTTGGGCGCAAGGCCCAGAAAGTAGGAGTACACCCACGCCTGTAAAACGAGATAATCAACAACGATCTTTCATGATTCGATAAGAAAAGGAAACGATCTTTCATGAAATGAAGGTTCATACCTCCAACAGTAGTCCAGGGCCGACAGCAGCAGGAGAAGTCCCCTTCTCCATCAACTCCGGACGAACCATGGCCCTCATAAAGCGGATGAGGACCGCAAAACCAGCAGTGACCCAGTCCCAACGGCCTAGGGAGCTCAAGCCAGAAAGAAAGGGAATGAGCTTCGTCGAAAGCCTCTCTCCCTTGTCTCGGAGGTAGATCGAAGACAAGAACCACCAGAGCCACAAGCGGACTCTCTACTCTACAGTGCAGGGAGGAGGAGCAGTCTCCCTCCCCTCGATCACCACCGACGTCGGGGTCTTCCCCGCGAAGTAGTCTCGAACGTAGGAACTAAGCACCAAGCCGGGTACCGCAGCCGCCTTCGGCGCCAAGTTCTAGCCGATCAGTCTCCTAGCCTCCGTCGAGTCAACCCTCATCGCTGTCTCAGGCCACTCCACCACCTCAGTCCCACACGGCAGACCAGAAATCATGCCGTAGTCCTCCAACGTGACCCCTACCTCACCAAAAGGCATGTGAAATGTGGAGGTCGTGTCCCAAAACCGGTTCAAGAAAGCTCGGACGAGACTGAGGTTAGCCCAAATCTTCCTTCTCGCAATATCCCTCCAAGCCTGCACCAAGGCGCCGAACGCTCCCCGCTCGATCATGGCTCGCTCCTCAGCCGACACCCTCTCGTAGCACCCCATCGCCGTCGTGTAGCCCGAGAATGACCTGATGTTCCCGGCCTCCTATTTGGATTTGAAACAAAAGCTATCTTTACCTCAGATGAAGAAGAAAAGGGATGACAAACAGAAGTGAAAGAAGATGAATGAAGAGTGATGAATTCAATTTACCAAGCTCTTCAACGTCCTGTAGGACAGGTGACCCTCCGCAGCCCAAAGCAGGTGCCTACTGTCCCAGGTCTCAGCCCACGCAGGTTCTCCCCTCAGCTGGCGACCACCCCATCCAACGTTGGCCCGTCTCGAGGCGTCCTCCTCCTCAACAACCTCCTCCTTTAGGACCTCGTCCTCCGCAGGCGTCACCGCAGCGGTGAAAGCGTCCTCCAACGCCTCCTCAAGCACCTGAGAAGGATCAACAACAGTGTCCACGTCCATGGGATCCCTCTCGGATGTAGAAGCCTCGTCACTTGCAAAATTAAAGTAAATTTAGGCCGCGTCAAGTGACGACAAGCCTTGATTAGGGGATTTTCGATTTTTCGGAGCTCCGAAATCGCTCTTTTCTCGCCATCTTTGGCAAATTTCCCATAAACCCGTCCACTCATGTGGTAATTTGGGTCAAGTCAAGCCTAAGTTGAAGCCTATTCATGGGTTTGAGTCGGAATTTCGACCGCATTTCGTTATAACGACGATTATGCCCTAGAAAGTGTCCTGAAAAAGCCGTCACAAACCAAAATTCCGAGATGGTAGGAAGTTTACCCATAATACAAGGATTCCAAATATCAAGTTTCGTCACAAATGGGCAATCCTAAGGCTATTTTTCGAAGCGATTTGCGGTTTAGCTGTGAAACCGTCTCAATTTCACTCAAATGCTCAAAACTCAGTGAAAATTTGAAACAAATACATGGTTATGATCCTTATATTATCAATTAGGCATTTATAAAGTCAATTTTATAAGGCAAAATCGTTTGGGGGAAAAGCTCAAATTTTCGACTAATTAGGTGTCGAAAACCCTAATTTTGTCGGTCCCATTTGATCAAATACGGAAGATAAATGCAAGATTGATATACATACCTCGATTAGTCATGGCAAATGCAAGCTTTTGGATCAAATTTTGACGGAAATGGTTGGAATTTGCGAAAGAAATTGAGAAATTTATGTTTCGAAATAATGAAATGAACCCTCTGTTTCATCGGGTTTTTACGCAGGAAAGACACGCCCAGGAATAGACGCAGCAGGTGCTGCGCCTCTTCCAAGGGACGCAGCTCTTGCTGCGCCTTTCCCTCAGCCTCCCTTCATACGAATTTTCAAAAATTCGTTATGAGTTCGTTATTTTGTGGGCCCATCTTTGGTGCGCCTTTTACTTGATGCCATATCGCATATTTGATCCGTTTGACGTATATTCTTCACCCGGACCCGCATCTTTCAAGCCAACAGCAAATTATCGCCTTATTTGTATCCAAGACCTAGCTTGTCACAATGAGCATTCCTTCTTTGACACGTGTTTCGACACACCTTTATTCTGTTCCCTCAGCAAGAGTACACGAATAGACATTCCCTCTCGAGACATGGAGATCAGTTCCCGATTATGTTCCCCCAGCGAGAGTACACGGATAGACATTCCCTCTTGAGACATGGAGATCAGTTCCCGATTATGTTTGCCCAGCGAGAGTTCACGACCGACAGTCATTCCCTCTCGAGACATGGAGATCAACATCGACCCCAAGCTCTTCCGAAGTTTGTTTGAAGCCGACCTAAGCAGATTTCTCCCAGCAGTTCCAGACTGTGTCCTGTTTTCTCCTCCCAATATCGCGTTTTGTTTTCCCTAGAGTTTCAAGGAATTTCAGGTATGGTCTCTTCTCATAGCTGGCGAGCCTCCTTACGTAGTCTAATGGACTTTAAACGACGCTCCCCGTTAATCGACAGACTCTAAAATGTTCCCGACGACAGGTCCTTGGCTCAGACCCCTTGAGCCGCCTCGTGTCGCCATAGTCGTCAAGTTGTAATCTTCGATTGACCTGATGGCTATACTTTGACTTTCACCTTGTCCAAGCCTCAGTCAAAGTGGGGGTTATGTAGATACCTCATTTCTGCACCTCCCGCAAACCACCCGGTGATGATTGGGCCGCATGTCTGGTACGCGGAACGATTTATGACAGTTCGTAAGTTTATCGTCAAGTGATCGCTCAAACACTTGTGTCTACCTCTTAATTGTCATCTACGTGCCGATACGGTCGTTTTGGTAGTAATTAGAGTACATTTGGAGTCCGGGTCAGAAAAACCGTCTTCATTTTCTAAAACCGAGTCAGAAGGTTCTGGAATATTCCGGATATTTCTATTCCATATATTACAATCTTTTAATCTTTGGCAAATAATTTCCCGTAGTATTCACACAAAATATTAAGGAAAACAAGATTAATCCGTTATTCCATAACCAAAACACGGAAATCTTTCTTCCGCAGGAGGAAACCACTTGGGAAAGGACGCAGCAAGTGCTGCGCCTCTTCCAAGAGACGCAGTGCCTGCTGCGCCTCTTCCAAAGTCCTTTTCTGCGTATTTTTCGTATCTTTTCGAGATTCACTTCCAAAGTTTCTCCGAAAACCCTACTTCCTCCACGTGATTAGTATAAATAGAGACCTTCGGTCTCACATATTTCTCACGCGAGTGTCCGCCCTTCTCTTCTCCCTTTGCATTCTAGACCACGTTCTTACTTTTTGGTGTCTGCGTGCTTGAACTTTCGACCACGTAAGCTCGAATCTTTCTGAGTACCAGCCTCGTTTTGCATGACCGACCAATTTGACCAACTCCACTAATCAACTTTAATCAATCTTATTCGTTTTCCTCTTACGAGGGCACTTTCGTCTATACACGAGTCGAGCATCACTAAACGTTAACTTAGTTCATCTCGTTTCGTTAAACATGTAAGTCTGAGGGTGTATAATCCCTATTTTTTTTTATTGTTCTTTATTTTTGTATCATATTTTAAGGTTTATGTCGAAACTATCTCTAAAACCGATTTCTGAAACCATGCTTTAAATCCTTTTTTACGAATTACCAGAAAATGACCGTCGAGAAAGGACGCAGCAACTGCTAAGCCTCTTCGAAGGGACGCAGCACCTGTTGCGCCTCTTCGTGAGGCTGCCGCAGTTCCTGCTTCCTTTCTTCTTCCCTCGTCTTTTGATACTTCGATTGTTTTTGCTTTGTCTTTAATTGTTCATCGTTTCTTCAACATGATAATTGGAATATGATAATTCTAACATATAAACCTTTGTTAATTAATTCGTCATTAATATCCCAACTTAAATCCAAAGTAATTCATATTTGCGGGTTTTCGTCATTAAAATCAAATTCGATTCTTAGAGGTTCGATTCATCAATATTGAGTCTCTGGAATTCGTCATTGATACATTCCCGTCTGTTATTCATCGTCACCATCCTTAACTCATCATTAATAATCTGTTTAATATAATTAGTTTGTTAATTTATAATTAATTAACCTTATTAATCTTGTGAATAATTCGTTCTAATCGGTTTCATCCATCTTTATTGCTTTTATGACCCTCATTCATATGTAAATAACCTGCTAATCACTTTCACCCGAGTCAAATAATATAATCAAGCCTTAAATTCACCAACGAGTATTAACGATGATACGTGCCTTTTATATAGTCTTTTTAGCCTATTTTAGCACGTATTTCTATGTACTTTTGCACTATTTATGTTGCATTTTGCCCCGAATTGGCTACTTTGGTTCGTTTTGTCCATTTTGTAGAAATGAACGCGAAAGTAGTGGAATCGTACCCTTTTCTGTCCTTTTTGCATGCATTTAGAGGAGACGGGATCTTCTAGAGTGAGATACTGCATTGGGAAGCGTCAAGGCACGATTTACGAGGCAGTCGGTGACGAGTCTAAGCTGAAATGAAGACAGAAGAGTCGATCGAGTGGTTTATTCACTCGATCGAATGGTTTTGATGGCCCCAGTTGGTCGATCGAGTGGTTTTCCACTCGATCCAGAAGTGCTACAAAGAGGAGTTACTCGATCGAGTAACTATTCTACTCGATCGAGTAGATATTGCTGGGTTTTACTCGATCGAGTGGTTTTAATCCACTCGATCGAGTGGTTTCTGCTATTATGGGCTTTAATTAGCCCGTGAGTTGTTTTATTTCGCTAAACTTAATTAATTTCCTATTTAAGAACGCTTTAGCTAGGTCATTAACTATTAGATTACATTCACTGCTTAGCTTTTATAAAACTTTACTGCGTACAACATTCCTCTTCTCGGTAACTTTACTTGGGATTTATTTTGCTCGGATTCGATTGTTCTTTACGCCGGATTCGTAACATTGTAATCCTCTTCTCTTCTCTTAATAATAATAATTAATTTTTTGTTTGCTTTAATTCTTTGTTTTGTCATACTAATTTCTGCCCTAATTTACTTTTATGCATTTTAATTGTTATTTCATAATGTTTATTGTTAAATCATCATTTATTATTAGTTTTGGTATTAATAGCGATATGAGTAGCTAAATTTAATGCATGTTGGGATTAGGGGATCTACGGTAGGAATGTGACGATGTAGTAAATGAATTAGATGAATTGGTTTGAGAAACTGTCACCATAGCAATTTAATTGTATTTATCGACTTAGTTGAGTACACGCTTCTGAGTCACCTCTTTAATCTGGCTAAAGTTAATCCTAAATCGAAAGATTGGACTAAGTAGGCCTGCTATGAACAGTAGACTACCCTGACGAGAATGAAAGTTAAGTTAGTGGTATTTTAGGATGGAAAGTGGACCGAAAGGACCTTTCCACATCCGTCTTGCATTAATTCGTCTGAGTTATTTACAGCTGAGTCACTGGACTACCGTAGTGAACCGAATTCCCGACATGTCCCTCTCTATTTGATAGTTTAATCCTATTTTCCTGCTTTTATTGCTCTTATTTCTGCTTCTCTTCCTTTAAGCCTTTTAGTTTAGAAAACAATTTAAACAACCCCCCAATTTGTAACCAAATAGACGGACTTCTACAGATATCTTGCCTCCCTGAGGAGATCGACCTGACTTCCCTAGCTATATAGTTAGTTTACTTAGTTTATTTTTTATAAGTACACGACAGAGCTATCAAATTTTGGCGCCGTTGCCGGGGAGGCAATTGCCCTATCTGTTTTTGTTTCGTTTATTTTTATCCATCTCAAGGAATTTTTATTCCTTGAGACAATTTTTATCTTTTCTTCTAGTGTTGTCTTAGACAGGTTCTTGAAGAAAAGCCATCAAAGGGAAGACTTGAGTACCTTTGATCGTCCATTTAAATGTCTGCCATTTCGCCTGCAGAGCAGCTGGAAGCTCTTAATGCCAGGTTTGCTGTCCTGGAGGGTAGACAGTTTAGTAAAAGTCCACCTAAGCCATATCCAATAGTGCAAAAGGTAGATCTCTGCGAGAGATGTGGTGCCACGGGGCATGTAGCTGTTCTTTGCTTGGCAGATAGTGATCACGCCTATGCTTTTCACCAGTATAAGCAAGGTAATTATTATTATGGCCATCAAGATGGGAATCCTTCCAATTTTATACCCCATCCTCTACAGCAAGAAGGCTATAATAAGCCTCCGTTCATTTGGCCACCACAACAACAAGCTCCTTCCATTGATAAACAAAAAGAGGAGATTGCTGAGTTGACCACTTTGGTCAAGTCACTGGCATTGCAAACACAAAAAATCATGCAAGTGGTTGAAGCTAAAGATGTCATTATTGGATGACTTGAGACCCAGTTAGCTCAAGTAATGGCTAACCAGAGTGTGAGACAACCTGAAGTGGTATATGCAGTTCGCACAAGAAGTGGTTTTTCTTATGAAGAACTCGTCATGCCAGAGGAAAATAATGACGTTGAATGGTTTTCCATTACTGAAAATGAGCTAACAACAAAGAAATCACTCGATCGACTAGTTTTTGGTGGTCGATCGAGTACTACAGCTGAAGAAAGGACTCGATCGAATGAAAATTTTGATCGATCGAGTGAACATGATGATAAACAGCTCGATCGAGAAGTCCAAACCACTCGATCGAGTGATCCTGCTGAGAAAAGAGTTCGATCGAGTGATGTTTTTGCTCGATCGACTGATGCTGATAAAGAATAACTTGATCGAGAGCCTGCTAGTGCTCGATCGAGTGAGAAATCGCCTGAAAGACCTCGTTCGAGAGGAAAGAAGCGTCCAAAGGATACAGAGCTTGATCCGACTGACACGTTGGAAGAGAGAAACAAGGGGCTCGAGATACCCATCACGGTTCCCTTCCCAAGGTGTCTGCAGAATATTAAAGCTAATCAACAATTCGGTAAATTTGTCGAACTTCTGAGAAGCTTGGAAGTCACTGTGCCATTCACGGAACTGCTGACAAAGGTACCCTCTTACCTTAAATTTATGAAAGAAATTTTAACACGTAAGAGGCACATTAGTGATCATGAGACGGTAGCTTTGACTGAGGTAGGGACGGCCCTAGTTCAGAATATATTACCTCCCAAGCAGTCAGACCCGGGTAGTTTCTCAATTCCGTGTCATATTGGTACCCACTTAATTGATAACGCGTTATGCGATCTTGGCGCTAGCGTAAGTGTCTTACCTCTGTCTCTTGCTAAGAGACTTGGTTTGACCAAGTTTAATTGCACAAATATGACTATTCAAATGGCCGACCGTAGTATATCACGGCCACTAGGTGTCATAGAAGATATACCTGTTAAGATCGGGAGATTCTTTATTCCCGTTGACTTCGGTGTACTTGACATACCCGAGGACACACATACCCCTATCATTTTAGGGAGACCATTTTTATTCACTGCTCGCGCAGTGATTGATGTCGGGGGCAAGACTTTGACTTTTCAGGTGGGAGATGAGGAATTAAGTTTCCATCAGTCTCAGTCTCGTAGGGCTCCCATGCAAGCTAAGCCTTGCAATGCCCTCTCTTCTATTGACCCTATTATTGACACTCCAAATGAAAATTTGGAGCATTGTGCTGCTATTGTGACCCCTCCGCCTCAGGTTGAGAGCAAAAAGGAGGAAACTTCGTCTGTTTTCCTTGCTGCTGGTGCAGGTGAAAATATCGCAGGAGCTGTCATTGGTCATTGTGCAATTAAAGACAGTCAAAGTGGGAGTGATGACGCTAAAGCTGGAGAGAAAGGAGCAAGGACCAGAAAAGTTCGGGCGTATGTGGACGTCAACTATTCTCCTCCTGACGATTCAAATACAAGCTCGTGGCGATTGAAACGGACGGTCAATGTTGCTGAGGTGACTGCCTTCAGTCAGAAGCCCTCCGAGGGGCTACTGATTTGTTTCGAGAAGTGAGCGGGGAATGCCCTGTTAACAATTTGTATAAACAATTTTTGGATTTCCGTTGAATTTCTTTTATTGCTTTTATTTAGGACAATTAGAATTTAGATAATTTTTAGCGTAGATTAAAGACTATAGACTGTTACTTTGCGTATTTGGTATTTTGGGATATTCTTTCAAGTGTTTTTATGCAGGTTTGGGGAATATTTACGCAAATTTAAAGGAAGAATGACGAATTCAAGAGCTTACACGAGGAAAAGAGCTCGATCGAGTACTTTTTGTACTCGATCGAGTGAAATCTGGTCTATCGACTGACTCCATTTTAGTCGATCGAGTAAAGCAGAAAAAGGGAGTTCTCGATCGAGTAAAATTCTGCTCGATCGAGTGGATATGATTATAAAAGTCCTCGATCGAGCAGTTCTAAACCACTCGATCGAGTGAAATTGCAAGAGACACGCAGGGAGTTTTTCTTTAACTTCCTTATTTATGTTTCTTATTTCATTTTCCCCTAATATTTTCGACACTCTCCCCTTTTGCGATCAAAAACCCCAAAATTCCTCCATTTCTCTTGCCCTTTTACCAAATCCGTCACCTACATTTTGCTCTTTGTTAATTAATCATACAAAGCCCTTTGTTTTCTCCTTGATTGGTGCTGTTTTACACGGTTTACTAGTGGGATTAAGGGTTTGCGGTTTTTCGATCAAAAATCGCCTTTTTTTTTTGCTTGTTGTTTGAAGATTAATTGCAATTTGTAGGTTCATTCTCATCAAGATGGATTCTAGCTCTGTGCCTTCCACTAGCTCGACTTCTAGCACGTCCTTGCCTGAGACGGTGGTCCCTACTTCCCCAGTTTTCTGGCTGGTTTGGGGAAGTTCGTATTTTGTATGTCCCATCTCACTCTTTTATTTTTGTCTCCTATTTATTTCTGTTTTTATTTTTCTTTTATTGGTTGTATATTCCCGTTCCCCTGTATATATCTGCTGGTGTATGCTGGAGGACAACGAGGGCGTTGTCCGTTTTGGTTTGGGGAGAGTATTGCATCCTTTCGAGTCTGCATTTGCATTTGTTTTTGCATTCACATTTATTTACTTCAGCTTGCATTGTTCTTTTATTTCATCAAAAAAAATCAAAAATCCAAAAAAAATTAGAAAATTTAAAAAATCCAAAAATATTCACGTTTACTTTTGCATATAGGTTGAGTCGGAACGGTCGATTTCCGTGATGATAATGCATTATAACTTGTCAATTTACTTGAGCCTTGCACTTTCATTGATAGTTATTAGCTTTGCCATACGCATAGTCTACGAGTTTCTGTTCAAATAAAGCTGACTGTTTAGACTTGACCTGATAAATTGGCAAACTACTTCATAAATCCTGAGTTTTAGAGCCCATAACTGGTGACATTCATGACCGGCTCATTAGGAATTTTGAGTAGTACTCCTTGCATAGCATGTTCATCTTTATTGAACTTTTATGACATTCAATTTCTTGTCAAATGCACATATTCGGGTTTGTGGTCGGTGTCACATGCAGGGAGGCGCTTGCAAATTTTTCCTTTCTTATATTTTTCACCCATTTAGCTCCACTTAGCCAAAACTTGCCTTTTTGACCCATTAGCTGCATCCCAAATTAAGTCTGCCTAGTCAAGCTAGTTTAGTATGTCTTTTGTGGTATGAATTTCCGTCTTCAGTTTGGCCCGTAATTATTTGTATGGAGTTGGTGTAAATAGAGGAAGGAGGAAAAGAAAAAAAAAGGGATTGAAAAAGAAAAAAAGAGGAAAAACGTGAAAGAAGAAGAAAAAGAAAAAAAAATGAGAAAATGAGAAAATGAGAAAAAAAGAAGAAGCTGGAACGTGAGAAAAAGAAAGAAAAAAAATAGAAGTTCAAAAAAAGTTGGTTTTTTTTTATTTGGTCCATTTAGACGGTATTAAAAAGGGGAATTTTGTGACCTTCTGACTCCTCCATTCTTATTCCATATTTTTGAGGAGATTGTGTGTGAGTTTAGTGAGTTGTGTGCCAAATGAAGGGCACTTGTACTTAGTTTTTCAGTCAGTTGAGATTCTGATGGTTTATTATGGTCCTATTAGGAATTAGCTTGACGCTTTTACCTCCACATTTCCATAACTTGTTTTGCCTTTTCTCACCTAAACCTCACTATTCCCATATAATTTGTAAGCCCTCGGCTGTGACGGACATTATTGGTTGGAGTGTGTGCATTAGTACTTGAATTGTCTTTCATTTTTGTTGCATGCATGCTATGTAGGTCGCAGTTAGGTGCGTGACTGTCTTTCCTTCTCTCTTTTACATATAACATTCACCCTTTGCTTCATGAGAGAAGAGTGACCACGAGAGAGTCCGATTTTGTTGGTCTTGCAAGGTCGATAGGTTGGCTTTATTTATGAACAGCTTATAACTCGTTTGCGTATTGACTGCCTAGCTATAACTGTTGGTTTTTGTTGCATTAAACTGGTTCAAGTAGACTATCTCTTTTTCCGGATCTTACTCTGTAATTTTCCTTTCCCTTTTACTATCTTTATTTAATGCTTATTATTCTTTTATCCCTTGTTCTTGCTCCTTTCTTATCTATGTCTAGCTAATTCCCCTGCTAGGATTTAGGGGAGTCAATGAACCGATGTTAATTGCTAATTAGATTTACAGATCGTTCGTTGTTGTTATGTCTATGTTGTTAATCAATGCTTTAATTGTATCTAGCTATTTGAATCGATGCACTTAGCCTTTTTAACCTTGGTAAGCCTTGACCTAGACCGGAAGGTTGGAAGAGGTGAGACCCGCAGTGAACAATAGGATGCTTTAGTGAGGGTGGAAGCTAAGCTAATAGTATTTTAGGGCGAATTGAGACCGGAAAGAGATATTCCTTGCCCCTTAGACTGACACATCGACTGATCTGTGACCTTAGCTGTAATTAACTGACGTTCGTTGATGACCCGACAATCCTAGTTTTCTCTCTTTCTTGTTAATTTCTCTTATTTTTAATTCTCTTCCCTTAATCTCATTAGTTTAGTTCAAACAATTCAAAACCCCCAATTGTGACCTTAGACAGACCGAGTTGACAAGTAGATAATGACCGCTGATGCATGTCGTTATGCACCAAAAATAATATTTATAATTTCCAACTACAACTATAGACAGCGGTAGCAGGGTCGAACCACAGAGAGGCAGATGTAATTATTAGTTGTCTAAACTTAGTCCTAAAGTAACAGTGTGTGGGGGTTTGCTTTAATTTGAGCTATAGCTAAAGGCAATGAAATATAAATTAAACTAAAGAAATGTATTAAATCAAAAATAAAGAAGGGTAAAAGGATGGTCAGTTTACTATAGTTTCGGCGGCAGCATACTAAGTAGGTCTAAATCAAACACGTGAGGCGGGAAAACAAGAGGTCCTCTCGGTCCACTCTTAACAAGTAGCATATTTCGATCTCGCTACGAGTCCCTAATATCACTAGTACTGACTCTCGTCCTGAAAAGTGACTAATAATCTAAACTTTACCTATCTTTCGATCTCAGCATAGTTTAGTCATTTTAATTGGTGGTCTAACAACTTCCCCTATCTCTCGATCTAATGGGTCAGTCAAAGCCTAAACATTCAACTAGTCGCGTGCACTCGATTCGTCAAATATAGAATTGAATCAATTAAAACGAAGGTAACACCTCACGTGGTCAGTCGATCGACCTACACGCGATTACAGGCCAGATTAATTCTAATGCCGCCTAACTACAGATTCCCTACATCCTAGCACGATGAATTTAGCTACTCATGGCTATGGCGAAAATAACAGCAAAATTAATGAAATAAACTACTGAATTCATGCTTAAATTAACGGAATAAAGGACTAGCATAAAACGATGATTGGCTTCGGGAAACTAATCTATCAATTCTAGCTATAAATGATAATAAAGCAATGAAACTGAAAACAAGAACAGAAAAATACCGTGAAGAGGAATTGTAACGGAAAGATTAAAAGAACGAACGAAAATTGTATTGAATATGAAGCAATATTCCGAACCCTAATTATTTGATATGATAAAACTGATAAAGAACTTAAGGAAAACTAGATAATTTTCTGAATCCTATTCTGTAAACCTAGCTTACGTTATATAGAATACAACGTAGTTCTTCTTCCAAAACCTAATGTACTATGGGCTTTAAATTCCTCTATCTTTTAATTCACGTCTGAATCACGGTCTGGTCGATCGACTAGGATAGGCAGTCGATCGACTGGTAAGCTCTAAACAGTAGCTTCTGGTTGTCGTGCATTGGTCGATCGACCAAAGGAATAAGTCGATCGACCACTGTAGCTGGTACTTTGCTTCAAAAACTTCGTGGATTAGTCTTTCGGGCCTTGAAATGCGCACCAAGCTTGTTCCTTGCGTAAATACATCATGTCAAATGCAATGCAAGATACTCGGGGACGAATTTGGCTCAGAATCCACTCTTTTCCGCATAAATCTGCAATATTACATAAAAATACGAAAGTAGACGAAATGGGGCAAATAGTAGCATAAAACCACATAAATGAGCTCTGAAATGCGTGTAAAATAGGGTGTAAAGCATCATATAATTGACACGCATCAAACTTCCCCAAACCAAACCCTTCCTTGTCCCCAAGCAAGAACTAGACTCGGTCCTAAAAACCTAATGGAACGAGGTCAATCTCAGAGCGAAATGCAAACTGAATTACCTAAACCAATTTAATGCACAACCAACAATCAATTAGAGATGTGAATCATGCAAACGAGTTATGTAGTCGTTAAAAACTGCTGAACCATCGCCTGTAGAGACTTATCAAATTGGACTCTCACGGGTCGCTCAAATCACTCAAATAAGCACAAGGTGAATTTGTGTAAAAGATAGAAAGAATTCATTTTGTTAGTGACACTCACCTAACTACGACCTACAAGAACATGCCTACAATATAATATGAAAGTAATCTCTACAACCGTACATATGCATTTCAATCGAACAAATGACCATGACACATGCCGAGGTATATATGGGATATGTGAGGAAATGGGCAGGAAAGGCAAAACATTTATGGGAACGTGGAGGTATAGGTGATCAAGCTAGTACCGTAACTAAACCATATGACAATATTCACTTCTTGCTCAAATTTCAATCGACACGGTGCTATAGCAAGCACAAAACTCACAATCTCCGAAATAATCAACTCCCCAAAAGGTACAAATGAAACATGGGAGCAAAAATCGCCATTTGAATAAAGACTTGAATCATGCGAATTGATTTTTCTTTTTCTCTTCTCGGGCAGCGGTCGATCGATCGTAATTGGCAGTCGATCGACTGCCTCTACAGTACAACACTCTTTTTTTCTTTTTCGAATCATTTTCTTCTTTTCTTTTTTTTTCTTTTTCTTTATTTCTTCATTTCCTTACTTTATCATGTTTCCAACTTTTCATCTCAGAATGAGCATATGCTCCCAAAAACGAAGTAACAATCCCAAAACGTAAACTACTAGCTTGACAAAGGCAGGCTAAGTGTAGGATGTAGTAACGGGACAAAAAGGCTATTTTTGGCAGTGTGGAGCTTATGGGTAAAATGAATAAAGGAAGACCTCTACCACATGTGTCAACTAACCACAAACCGAATGCATACAGGTATTAAGCTGATCAAATTCATATTTATGCATATTAATGAAACATGTCTCATAAGGAGTAACTACTCACGTCCTAGATAAACTGGTCATAGATGTCACCAGTTATAAGGCTCTAAATCTCAGAAAATGATGTAGTTTGCCAAAAAAATCTAAGTCAAGTCTAAGGTCCAGCAAATAAGTTAACAAAAACTCGTAGACTATGCAAATGATTCTACTAAAAACATGTCGATTAGCAAGGCTTCGGCGAAAAAACAGATGCAAATGCAATGTCATCATTGAAGTACTACCGTTCCGACTCAACCTATATGCTAAAATAAACGTGCATTTTTTTAAATTTGTGAAATATTTTCAATTTTGTTTTTTGAAATTTTGTATATATAAAGGAATTAAACAACAATGCAAGACAAAATGAAAACGTGAATGCAAAAACATATGAAATGCAACGCAAAACCCTTCCCCAAACCAAATCGCACAATGTACTCATTGTGCAAAATCATATAATGAAATAAAAGGAAGACGGGAATTTGCGAGAAAATTAAGTAAACAAGACATGAAGTGAAGACAAGGAAACTCACAAGACTTTAAGCGACGCATAAGAAAACCTCCCTAAACCAGCGTGAGCTAGGAGGTTTCAGTAGCCAGCAGTGCTACTAATAGGTACCTGAAAAGACAACAATACCACGCATAAAACCGAGAAAGCAATGTGGGAGCGGTAATTACGTGCGTAAGATGAAGAAATTGAAGAAAACAAAATTATGGCATAAAATAAAGAGGAGGAAAGACTCCCTCAATTCCGAAAAAACGACCAAACACAGCAGGGGAAAGGTCGTGAATAGGTACAACAGCAACAACGGTCGATCGACCATAGCAAGCAGTCGATCGACTGGAATGAACAGGAACAGAATCTCCTGGGAGTCGCACCTCAGTCGATCGATCAGGGTAGGCGGTCGATCGACTGGAAATACTGCTGTAACTTTCTGATTTCTTCGAATGAGCTCGAAAACTTAAGATAATATGGTCTATAAACCTGCATACACACATAATAACGCGCCCAAAATAGCGTAAAACCCAAATGTAGAGTCTAAAGTGTATAAAATCCTAAGGAAAATTAAAATGCGAACTCTCGCGCACACAAAACAATAAAAAGTTCAACGAAAGCAATAAAGTGTATAGTTTTTGAAAAGGTCTTAATCAACTAATAGTTGATCAAGAATGGCCACGGAATGGCCCACTTGGTCGGCTTCTGGCTACAAGAGGTAGCCTCAATAGTGCTCATCTTCTCAGCTGCACTCGTCTCAGCAGAACTCAACGGATCAACATGTCGGACTTCTTCCCAGTCAATGACCTCTTCGGACACGTCGGAATCCAGATCAGACTCCGTTGCTTTGACTGGCTCATCTTCGGGCTCCTCATCCGTGCTATAGCTAAGGCATCATAGACCGCCTCTTTGAATGATTGGCTCCTTCACAGCTGGAGCAACATGTGGCTCTTCCTTCCCCAAACCAGCTCCTGCAATATCTAAAACAGAAGAATCTTCCTCCACTTTGCTCCCAGTCTGGGGCGGAGGTGTCACAACAGGAGTAGGGGTAGAGATAGGCATATCAGGAAGTATAAAATAAGATTTCTTTTCAGAAACCGTATTGCAAGTGACGGGCCACATGGGGTCTTTCTTCCTAGCTGTCTAGGCAAAGACAATGGAGTGCTTCCCTACCTTAAAGGTCAAAGTACCCGAACCAACATCAATAACTGCACCAGCAGTGTGCATAAATGGTCTACCTAGAATAATAGGAATGTGGGCATCTTCGGGCATATCTTGTACCACGAAGTCAACAGGGAAGAAGAACTCCCCTATTTGCACGGGAATGTCCTCTAAGACTCCTATTGGCTGGACCACAGATCGGTCACCCATCTGTACTGTCATGTTGGTCACTGCAAACCTATTCAACTTTAACTTCCTAGCAAGACTCAAAGGCATTACACTAATACTGGCTCCTAAGTCACATAAGGATTTCTCAATAGGAAAGGCGCCAATATTACATGGGACCGAAAAACTACCCGGGTCTTCTAGCTTAAGGGGTGCAGTATGGGTCAAATAAGAACATGACTCCTCAGTGAGTGCGACAGTGTGCACAGTTTCAAGTGACTTCTTTTTAGATAAGAGTTGTTTCATGAATTTCTTGTAAGCAGGCACTTGATTGACTAATTCAAGGAAAGGAACTTGCACATTTAAACTACGAATAACCTTTTCAAACTTATTAAATGATACCTGTTCCTTTGTCGGCACCAATCTCTCTGGATAAGGGGCTGAAAGTAGCAACTTAGCCCTCTCCTCTAAATCTCTCATGCCGGCATCGGTGGATTTAGGCTGAAAATCCACCACCTTCTCTTTGTTGTAGCTTGACCCTTCTTCAGACCGTCTCAAATGTGAATAATTAATTGACAAAGGGTCGTACTTCGGAACCGGAACGGACCCATCAGCTGTCGGGTATGTCCACAATATTTTCGGGGCAGTAGTACCCCGAAACAAGTAGTCCCTCAAGTTATCGGGCATCGGAGGACAAAAAGAATCACCATCAGTAGCGCTGTCAGTCGATCGACCAGGTTGGTCAGTCGATCGACTGACCTCTACAGGAACAGTAGCTTCTGGTTGTCGCGGACCAGTCGATCGACTGGGTATGTCAGTCGATCGACTGACATACCTGCTGATCGTCTTTTTCTTGTTTTTGTTCATCACAGCCTTCTCCTTGCTTGGTTCCGCCTCATCCTTTTCAGTGGCATCCTCAACCATAATGGGCCCATCAAGGGTAGACCCACTCCTCAAGGTGATTGCATTTAACGTCTCCTTTTGATCAGTTTGAGTCGGTAAATGTCCCGGAGCTCGAGTTGTATTCTTGCTAGCCAATTGGGCAATTTGGCTCTCCAACATCTTCATCCCGGCCTCTCTAGCCTGGGACTCCTTCAGCAACAAATTCTTCAACTCATTGAAATCAGAACCTTGGGCTTGTTGCTGCTGCTGTGGGACACATAAGGAGGCTTTTGGTACTGTTGTTGCTTATGAGGGGGCACATAGTTCTGCTGCTGCTGCTGTTGTGGAGGTTGAGTCTGTAACACTACGGATTTTCCTTGGTGACTACTCGACCGAGTAGAGCCTACTCGGCCGAGTAGTGCTGAGGATGTGTGTTGTTTTGGTTCTGCCGAGGAACACTCGGCCGAGTAAAGTGAACACTCGACCGAGTATGGGACACTCGGCCGAGTATACACTTACTCGACCGAGTGTCCTGGTTTGAGTGTTATTTCGACGGTTTGATTAGGGAATGTTTAGGGTATTTTATATTTCCGCGTCAGTTTCTAATATCATTGGAAAGCCTTATCATTTCTACGATCTCTCCCCAATCACTCCCTAATCATCCTCTAATCTCGTTGTGTGTGCAAATCGTCGTGATCCTTGCGTGTAGTTTCTTATTCTACTGTTGGTAAGTTTCATCCCCTTGTCAATTGTGTTCTTTTGGGGTTACTGTATATATGGAATTGGGGAAAATGGGATTGTGCAAAGTGTAATTGTATTATGTGATTATTGTTGTAGGTGACAATGTGATATTCGTTATGCATTCGTATGGTTGATTGCAGCGTAAGCGGATTGCTAAGGTAGGGTTTCCCTACTCAGTTTACTGTCAATTGATTTGAGATTGTGCTTGTTGTAATTGTTGTTATCTGCTGATCATCGGAGTATGGAGATTGTTGTGACGACGTTGGTATGAGCGGATTGAGATGGCTGTGATGTCATGTGATTGTGATTGTGGTGGAGTCACTTGCGGGAGTGGCTTCACACCCTAGTTCGCCCTCCGTGGAACCCGCCACGGGAGGGGATGTGCACATTAAGGGACAGGGATTGTTAGTCGCTCGTTGATGAGCTGGACTAGGTGGGGATGGGCTGCGGTCACCCACTGGCGGCGAGGATTACCTGTTGCGATGGGTAATCTGGCAGGGCTACACACTTCGGTGTGTAGTCGGTTACTGTGTGAGATCGATGATCAGCTGGTTGTATTGTTGTTGTCTTATATTGATTGAGTAGTACTGACCCCGTGTTGTTGTTTTGTAAAACCTGCGGTGATCCATTCGGGGATGGTGAGCAGATTGTGACAGGTAATGCAGATGTTTAGCTATGAGACAGTCAGGGGGAGTCACCACGTCAAGTCTAGCTTCCGTTGTTATGAGTTTAGATGTCTTGGATTTCATTTGTATTGAGACCTCGTACGTTTATTTTGAGTTGGTCTGAGATAATGTATTTCGTAACTTTTTATACTTTGATAAATGTTGTTTGGAAATTGTAACTTTGATATACTAACCTCGGGAAACCGAGATGGTAACAGCCTTTCATGCTAGGGTAGTCCTTGGTAAGGTACCTTGGTATGAGGGGGTGTTACAAAGTCGGATTTAAAACATTTTGGCTACTCCACCTCAAGTTTGGGTGGACATTCGGCTTATAATAAGTGTTTGTCTGCCTATAATGTTGAAAGGCAGCACAAGACTCAAAGGGACTAGGACAATTGTCTGAAACATGTCCCTCAGTTCCACATCTTTTACAGACGAAAGGACCGTCTGAAACAACATTTACATGGTAAATCCCTCCTTTTGAAGCTCCTCCCAACTCGTACTTGTCAAATCTCGCCGTGAGAGCTTCTAATGCAGCTACAGAAGGAGATTCAGTAGCTCTCCTTTGACTTCCCCAGGAATTCCCATACTCAGCTTTGTGGGTGGCCAAGTCATCAATGATCTTCCACCCCTTAGTCTCCCCTGTATTCTCCTGGAATCTGCCATTAGCTTTCGCATCCAGGATAGCCCTTTGATCGTCATAGAGCCCATTGTAGAACTGATTGCATAGGCTCCACTTCTCAAACCCATGATGCGGAATGGTTCGCACCAGCTTCTTGAAACGGACCCATGCCTCATGAAAGTTCTCATCAGGCCCCTATTTAAAACTCGTGATTTGAGCTCTAATGGCGTTTGTCTTCGAGGCAGAGAAGTATTTCTTGTAGAATGCGAAGGCCAAAGTATTCCAGTCGGCGATCCCATTAGCAGCTCGATCCAGGTCTCTATACCACTTCCTTGCAGCATCGCGGAGTGAGAATATAAACATAGTCTCCTTTATCTGGTCCTGGGTCACACCGGTTGGCGGGGGTATAGAGCAGCAATAATCAATAAATATCTCCAAATGCTTGGCTGCATCTTCATTTGCAGCTCCCCTGAATTGGTTCCTCTCAACCAAGTTGATATAAGAAGGCTTCGGTTCGAATTTTCTATCAGCTCCCGGTAATTCGAACCCCTTGTATAGATTTGCAGCTGTCGGCTCAGAGTGACTAGCTATACTTGCTTCTTCAGCCATGACTGGAAAATCTGGAGATGTGACTGTCTCAGCTGATGAAGTAGAAATGGGTGATGAAGGTGGATCCTTCTCGTATAGCTCGTTCTCGTAGTAACTAGACAGAGTACTCAGCTCTTCCTGTGTCGGCAATATCCTAGATGATCGTCTCAACTAGTGCAAAGTCTTCTCAATCGCAGAATTGAACGGTACTAATTCACCACCCTGTGACCTGCGCATAAGAAGAAACTACAAAAAGAATATGAGAATAGTTTAAGGAACGAATGTCCCTTAAACTAAGAAACAAACTAAAATAAAACAACTAAAAATTAGAACAATTGCCTCCCCGACAACGGCGCCAAAATTTGATGCATGTCGTTATGCACCAAAAATAATATTTATAATTTCCAACTAAAACTATAGACAGCGGTAGCAGGGTCGAACCACAGAGAGTCAGATGTAATTATTAGTTGTCTAAACTTAGTCCTAAAGTAACAGTGTGTGGGGGTTTGCTTTAATTTGAGCTATAGCTAAAGTCAATGAAATATAAATTAAACTAAAGAAATGTATTAAATCAAAAATAAAGAAGGGTACAAGGATGGTCGGTTTACTATAGTTTCGGCGGCAGCATACTAAGTAGGTCTAAATCAAACACGTGAGGCGGGAAAACAAGAGGTCCTCTCGGTCCACTCTTAACAAGTAGCATCTTTCGATCTCGCTACGAGTCCCTAATATCACTAGTACTGACTCTCGTCCTGAAAAGTGACTAATAATCTAAACTTTACCTATCTTTCGATCTCAGCATAGTTTAGTCATTTTAATTGGTGGTCTAACAACTTCCCCTATCTCTCGATCTAATGGGTCAGTCAAAGCCTAAACATTCAACTATTCGCGTGCACTCGATTCGTCAAATATAGAATTGAATCAATTAAAACGAAGGTAACAACTCACGTGGTCAACCTTCTGTAATTGCGTTGCTACATCTACCTTATCAACGAGGCTATCAAAATCCTCCATTTGTCTAACCACCGCAACAACAAGCTCCTCCTTCTGATAAAAAGAAAGAAGTCGTTGTCGAGCTGAAATCTTTCGTTAAGACACTTGCACTCCGACTGCAAGAAGACGATTGGCGTAAAGAAGCTCAACTAATTGAGCTGGAGTCTCAAATAGGTCAGCTAGATGCTGAGTCGAATAGTAGGCAACCAGAGAAGGTATACTTTACCTACACCGAGAGTGGTTTTTCTCATGAAGGACCCGAGTTGCCTAGCGATATTAATGATTTGGATGACTCGGATTACGAAGATCTATCCGGAACTGACGCATTACTCGAAGATTTCTGCGCTGAACAGCAACGAGTGCTCGATCGAACAGGTTACAGTGTTCGATCGAATGATATGCATGAGAAAGAGTTCGATCGAACAGATTATTCCACTCGATCGAACAGCTATTTTGAGGAAATTCTCTATCGAGCTGTTTCAAGTACTCGATCGAGTAAAACTCAGGAGGAAAGCTCTCGATCGAATATTATCTTTACTCGATCGACTAGTTTGGCCATGGAGAGCAATGAAACGTCATCTTGGTTCGTTTTGGATGACAATTTTGACGAAGACAATGGCTATGGTGAGTCCCCCATTTTCAAAGCTGAGCTGGATGCGCTTGAGGCTGCGATTTACGGGACGGAACCCACAGAGGAGGGTAACGAGAAGACAGTTGAGTCGGTGATTGGTCCTAGCACAAAAGAGGCAACATATTCTTTTGTCAATGGTACCAACTTGGAGAGCAACCAACCTGAGGTAGTTAACGGTAATTATATTATTGTTGGTATTAAAAGTACGCTATCTCATATGACTTCTATTTTTTCTTCTTCCGATGCTCTACCCCCTCCTGATTGGACACACAATTTAACAATTTTTCACCATTCTTTTCGTCCGAAATTTGTTAAACTGAAGCGGTGCCTTAGATTATTGTTAATTTCTCCTGTGCTCCTTTATTTTGTGGATAGATTTAGGAGTTGTCATAGGAAATTTGTTAGGCTTAAACGGTGGTATATTTCAATTTCTTATATCACTATTCTACTATGGTGCTACTTAGAGTTTTGTGTAGCACATGCGCAGCTGTTTGATCGGTTGCTGCGCGCTTTGAGCTATATTGACCAGGCTAAATTAGAGAGGCTTAAAGAAAAGAAGGTCGAACTGGGACCTAACTGAAACTAGCGCTACCCGGGAGGCAACCCGAAGATTTAATTTTTAGTTGTTTTTCAAACATTTCATTTCAGTTTTGTGTGTATAATAATTGGTTTTTAAACCATCGTCTGGATCGGCTGAGCTTGTTTTGTTACTTTTGCGGGCTGTTTTATTGCGTCTTTTGCAGGAGTCTATTGAGGATGACTCGATGGAGTACTTTTTGTACTCGATCGAAATCTTTTTCTACTGATTTCACTCGATCGAACACAAATTCTACTCGATTGAGTGCCTGCCAAAGATGATCATTCGATCGAGTGTCATACTTCCTCGATCGAATTGTTTTAGATGCCCAAGTCGCTCAATCGATTAATCTACTCCCTCGATCGAGGGCATTTGCTTGGATTAGCTTCCTATGACGATGTTTTGCAGCTATTTGTAGATACCTCATTTCTGCACCTCCCGCAAACCACCCGGTGATGATTGGGCCGCATGTTTGGTACACGGAACGATTTGTGACAGTTCGTAAGTTTATCGTCAAGTGATCGCTCAAACACTTGTGTCTACCTCTTAATTGTCATCTACGTGCCGATACGGTCGTTTTGGCAGTAATTAGAGTACATTTGGAGTCTGGGTAAAAAAACCGCCTTCATTTTCTAAAACCGAGTCAGAATGTTCTGGAATGTTACGGATATATCTATTCCATATTTTACAATCTTTTAATCTTTGGCAAATAATTTCCCGTAATATTCACACAAAATATTAAGGAAAACAAGATTAATCCGTTATTCCATAACCAAAACACGGAAATCTTTCTTCCGCAGGTGGAAACCACTTAGGAAAGGACGCAGCAAGTGTCGCGCCTCTTCCAAGAGACGCAGCGTCTGCTGCGCCTCTTCCCAAGTCCTTTTCTGCGTATTTTTCGTATCTTTTCGAGATTCACTTCCAAAGTTTCTCCGAAAACCCTACTTCCTCCACGTGATTAGTATAAATAGAGACCTTCGGTCTCACATATTTCTCACGCGAGTGTCCGCCCTTCTCTTCTCCCTTTGCATTCTAGACCACGTTCTTACTTTTTGGCATCTATATGCTTGAACTTTCGACCACGTAAGCTCGGATCTTTCTGAGTACCAGCCTCGTTTTGCATGACCGACCAATTTGACCAACTCCACCATAATCAACTTTAATCAATCTTATTCGTTTTCCTCTTACGAGGGCACTTTCGTCTACACTCGAGTCGAGCATCACTAAACGTTCACTTAGTTCATCTCGTTTCGTCAAACATGTAAGTCTGAGGGTGTATAATCCCTATTTTGTTTATTGTTCTTTATTTTTGTATCATATTGTAAGGTTTATGTTGAAAGTATCTCTAAAACCTATTTCTGAAACCATGCTTTAAATCCTTTTTTACGAATTACCAGAAAATGACCGTCGACAAAGGACGCAGCAACTGCTGCGCCTCTTCGAAGGGACGCAGCAACTGCTGCGCCTCTTCGAAGGGACGTAGCACCTGCTGCGTCTCTTCGTGAGGCTGCCGCAGTTCCTGCTTCCTTTCTTCTTCCCTCGTCTTTTGATAGTTCGATTGTTTTTGCTTTGTCTTTAATTGTTCATCGTTTCTTCAACATGATAATTCGAATATGATAATTCTAACATATAAACCTTTGTTAATTAATTCTTCATTAATATCCCGACTTAAATCCCAAGTAATTCATATTTGCGGGTTTTCGTCATTAAAATCAAATTCGGTTTTTAGAGGTTTGATTCATCAATATTGAGTCTCTGGAACTTGTCATTGATACATTCCCGTCTGTTATTCATCGTCACCATCATTAACTCATCATTAATAATATGTTTAATATAATTAGTTTGTTAATTTGTAATTAATTAACCTTATTAATCTTGTGAATAATTCGTTCTAATCGGTTTCATCCATGTTTATTGCTTTTATGACCCTCATTCATATGTAAATAACCTGCTAATCACTTTCACCCGAATCAAATAATATAATCAAGCCTTAAATTCACCAACGAGTATGAACGACTTGCAATTCCGGCTTCACAGCCAGAACTGAGCCAAGGAACATACGCAGCAACTGCTGCGCCTCTTCCAAAGGACGCAGCTCTGATGTGCCTGTTCCTGGTTAATTTCTATCTCTGAACTCCCATTTTGCCTTGACCTAGTTTATTAATTGCGTATTTAATTAACTATTAATCGTATTATCACCCTAATTCCTATTCGTTAATTGATTTATTTATTCTTTCTTTCTCCAACCATCCGCTTTAAAGATATTTTCGACATAGATAATTTAATCCCAATGTAATTGATGCGTGTCCTAAATATGATGTTTTACACCCCATTTTACACGCATTTCAGAGCTCATTTGTGTAGTTTAAGCTACCATTTTCCCCATTTTCGTCTACTTTCGTATTTTCATGGAATATTGTAAACTATTGCGGAAATGAGTAGATATCGAGCTGAATCCGTCCGCGAGTACTAGGCATTGCATTTGACATGAAGTATTTACTTGGGAAGCGAACTTGGTGCGCGTATCGAGGCTCGAAAGACAAATTCACAAAGATTTTGGAGCCAAATACCTGTTGAAGTGGTCGATAGACTGGTGCTTTCAGTCGATCGACCAGAGCACGACTTACAGTAGCTACTGTTCAGCGCAGTCCAGTCGATTGACCGGTCCCAGCAGTCGATCGACCAAACCGCTAATCTGACGCAAGTTAAAAGATCGAGAATTAGAAGCCCATTGTATATTAGGTTTAGGAATAAGAGTTGCATGATATTCCTATATAACGTAGCTCTAGTTTTCAGAATAATCATCCAGTTTCATCATTAAGTTCTTAACATACAATTTGATAGTCATTAGTTTAGTTTATTCTTCGTAAATAAAAGTTTACTTTTCGCAATTAGCTTTGGTTCTTTCTCTACAATTCCTTTTACGGTATTCTTCTGTTCTTATATTCAATTTCATTGCTTTCATTCGTTCGTAGTATAGAATTGTTAGGTTAGAATTCCCAAAGCCAATTATTGTTTTATGTTATTCATTTGCTTAGTTAATTTAAATATGAATTCGTTAGCTTTATTTGATAATTTTGTTGTTGTTTTTATCATAAGTATGAGTAGCTAAACCTCATGTACTAGGATGTAGGGAATCTGTAGAAGTAGGCGGCGTAGAATAGTAGACCTGTAATCGCGCCATGGTCCATCGACTGGGTTCCCTGGTCGATCGACTGGCCTCGTGAGATTTGCTTCGTTTTAATTAATTTAATTGCTATATTTGATAAATCGAGTGCACGCGACTAGTTGAATGCTTAGGAATTGACCGACCCGATAAGATCGAAAGATAGGGGAGGGAAATAGATTACCTAATTACGACGACTAAATTAATGAGATCGAGAGATAAGTTAATTTAGAATTTTAAATCACTTTTCAGGACCAAAGTTAGCATTATTGATATTAGGGACCCGTAGCGAGATCGAAAGATGCTACCTGTCGAGAATGGACCGAGAGGACTTCTTATTTTCCCGTCTCACGTGATTATTTCAGACCTACTTAGTATGTTGCCGCCGAAACTACAGTGAACCTGCCATCTTAGTACCCTTTTAAAATATGTTTTTATCCATTTCTTAAGTTTATTGCTCATTAGTATAGAATAAATCAAAACAAAACCCCCACACTATTGTTACCTTAGGACTAAAATCAGACAACTATAAATTACATCGCCTCTCTGTGGTTCGACCCTTACTGCCACTAGCTATAGTAGTAGTTTGGAAATATAAATTTAACTTTGGTACTCTACGACGGTATCAAATTTTGGCGCCGTTGCCGGGGAGGCAATTGTTTAAATTTTTAGTTGTTTTTATTTTAGTCTTTCTCTTAGTTTAAGAGACATATGTTCCTTAAACTTTTCTTATATTCTACTTGTAGTTTCCTCTTATGCACAGGTCACATGGTGGTGAATTGAGACCATTAGATCCTGAGATCGAAAGGACTTTGCGCGAGTTGAGATGATCATCTAGAGTATTGCCGACAGATGAAGAGCTGAGTACTCCGTCCAGTTACTATGAGAACGAGCTGTTTGAGGAGGATCCACCTTCATCACCCATTTCCACTTCTTCAGCTGAGACCGTCACATCTCCAGACATGGCTGAAGAAGTAAGTATAGCCAGTCACTCCGAGCCGACAGCTGAGAACCTCTATAAGGGATTCGCATTACCAGGGACGGATAGAAAATTCGAGCCAAAACCGTCTTATATCAAATTGGTTGAGAGAAACCAATTTGGGGGAGCTTCAAATGTAGATGAAGCTAAGCATATGGAGACATTCATTGACTACTGTTGTTCCATACCCCCACCAACAGGTGTGACCCAGGACCAGGTGAAGGAGACTATGTTCATATTCTCGCTTCGTGATGCTGTAAGGGAATGGTATCGAGATTTGGATCGAGCTGCTAACGGGATTACTGATTGGAATTCGCTGGCCTTAGCATTTTACAAGAAATATTTCTCTGCCTCGAAGACCAATGCAATTAGAGCTCAGATCACGAGCTTTAAACAGGGTCCCGATGAAGACTTTCATGAGGCATGGGTTCGTTTCAAGAGACTAGTGCGAACCATTCCGCACCATGGGTTTGAGAAATGGTTTCTGTGCAACCAATTCTACAATGGTCTTTATGATGATCAAAGGGCTATCCTAGATGTTGCAGCCAATGGGAGATTTTAAGAAAATAGTGGCCAAACAAAGGGGTGGAAAATCATCGATGACATAGCCACCCATAAAGCTGAGCATGGGAATTCTAGAGGAAATCAGAGAAGATCGGCTGAATCTCCTGTTGTAAATGCAATAGAAGCCCTTACTGCGAGGTTTGACAAGATAGATTTTGGGGGGTCCCAAAAAGGAGGGATTTATAAAGTTAATGATGTTTCAGACGGTCCCTTTATATGCAAGAGGTGTGGAGCTGAGGGACATATTTCGAATTTTTGTCCTAGTTCGACTGAAGTATGTGCTGCCTTTCATCATTATAGGCAGACTGGTACATATCCCGATCCCTCTAATGTACACCCCAATTCGAGGTGGACCAACCGGAATGTCCTTAATCCGGGTCCACAGCAGCAGCATCAGAATTATGTGCCCCCTCATAAGCAGCAGCAGTCATACCAAAAGCCTCCGTATGTCCCTCAGCAGCAGCAGCAGTCCCAAAGTTCCGATCTGACTGAGTTGAAAAATTTGTTGCTGAAGGAGTCGCAAGATATAGAGGCCGGGATGAAAATGTTGGAAAGCCAAATTGCTCAATTGGCTAGCAAGAGTGCAACTCGAGCTCCGGGGCATTTACCGTCGCAGCCGGATCAGAAAGAGACCCTTAATGCAATTTCTTTGAGAAGTGGGTCTACCCTTGATGGGCCCGCATTGGTTGAGGATGTCACTGAAAAAGATGAGGCGGAACCAAGCAAGAACAAAGCCGCAACGAACAATAGCAAGAAAAAGACGATCAGCAGGTATGTCAATCGATCGACTGACATACCCGGTCGATCGACCAGTCCGCGAAATAACACAGCTTCTGGTCCTGTAGAAGCCAGTCGATCGACTGACCTACATGGTCAACCGACTTAAAACGCTGCTGATGTTGAACCTTTTCGTCCTCCAATGCCAGATAACTTGAGGGACCACTTATTTCGGGGTACGACGACTCCGAAAATATTGAGCCAAGACCCGAATGCTGATGGGTCAGTCCCGGTTCCAAAGTATGACCCAATGTCGATTAATGGTTCATTTTTTCGACGGTCTGAAGAAGGTTTAAGCTACAACAAAGACAAGGTAGTGGATTTTCAGCCTAAATCCACTGACGCCGGCATGAGAGACCTAGAGGAGAGGGCTAAGTTACTTCTTACAGCCCCCTATCCGGAAAGATTGGTGCCGACAAAGGAACATGTATCATTTAATAAGTTCGAAAATGTTATTCGCAGCTTAAATGTGCAAGTTCCTTTCCTTGAATTAGTTAATCAAGTGCCTGCTTACACGAAATTTATGAAGCAGCTTTTGTCCAAAAAGAAGTCACTTGATAATGTGCAAACTGTCGCACTAACTGAGGAGTCATGTTCTTATTTGACCCATACTGCACCTCATAAGTTAGCTGACCCAGGTAGCTTTTCCGTTCCTTGTAATATTGGTACCTTCTCAATCGAGAAGGCATTATGTGACCTAGGAGCTAGCATTAGCGTTATGCCTTTGAGTCTAGCTAGAAAATTGAAATTGACTATGTTTGCAGTCACTAGCATGACGGTACAGATGGCTGATCGTTCTGCGGTCCAGCCTATAGGAGTTTTAGAGGACATTCCTGTGCAAATAGGAAAGTTTTTCTTCCCTGTTGACTTCGTTGTACTAGATATACCCGAGGATGCTCACATTCCTATCATTTTGGGTAGACCATTTCTGCACACTGCTGGTGCAGTTATAGATGTTGGCTCAGGGACGTTAACCTTTAAAGTAGGGAAACAATCCATCGTTTTTGCCCAGCCCGCTAAGAAGAAAGATCCTATGTGGCCAGTCACTTGTAATACCATTTCTGAGAAGAAATCTTATTTTGTGCTTTCTGATGTGCCTGCCCCCTTACCTGTTTCTGTTGTAACCCCTCCGCCTCAGATTGGGAGCAAATTGGAGGAATATTCTTCTGTTTTAGATATTGCAGAAGCTGGTTTGGGGAAGGAAGAGTCGCATGTTGCTCCAGCTGTGAAGGAGCCAATCATTCAACGAGGCGGCTTAGGATGTCTTAGCTATGGCACTGATGAGGAGCCTGATGATGAGCCAGTCAAAGTGACGGAGTCCGATTTGGATTTTGATGAGCCAGACGAGGCCATAGATTAGGAAGATGTCCGAGATGTTGATCCGTTGAGTTCTGTGGATGTTGGAATTGCTAAGAGTATAGCTGAGAAGATGAGCACTGTAGAGGCTACTTCTTGTAGCCAGAAGCCGAGCAAGTGGGCCATTCCATGGCCATTCTTGATCAACTATTAGTTGATTAAGACTTTTCCAAAAACATTCATTTTATTGCTTTTGTTAGACTCTTTTTATTGCTTTAGTGTGCGCGAGACTTCGCTCTTTTATGTTTGCTTAGGATTTAAGACCTTTAGCCTTTACATTTGGGTTGTGCGCAATTTTGGGCGCATTATTATGTGCTTTTGCAGGTTTATAGACCATATTAGCTCAAGTTATTGAGCTAGTTCGAAGAAATCCGAATTTACAGCAGGTTTCTCAGTCGATCGACTGGCCATCTTGGTTGATCGACTGACTGCTACAGTTACAGAAGCTACTGTTCGTGTCACCCTGGTCGATCGACTGGGTGATGTGGTCGATCGACCGTCCAACGCTGCTGTACCTGTTTTCGATCAATCCCCTGCTGTGTTTGGTCGATTTGCGAAGTTGAGGGAGTCTTTTCTCCACTTTATTCTCCGACTCATTTTTGTTTTCTTCCGTTTCTTATTTTTGCACATAATTTTGCGTTTCATAATTGCTTTCTCGTAATTACCCGCGGTATCTTTTGTTTGTCTTTTCAGGTACTTATGGTGGCACTGCTGGCTACTGAAACCTCCTAGCTCATGCTGGTTTGGGGAGGTTTCCTTTTGCTGCGATTTGGTTTGGGGAAGGGTTTTGCATTGCATTCATATGTTTTATCGCATTTCTGTTTCACGTTTATTGCATTTCAGTTTGCATTGTTTATTTCATATTTCTTATATACAAAATACCAAAAAAATTGAAAATTTTCAAAAATTCAAATAAAATGCATGTTTATTTTAGCATGTAGATCGAGTCGGAACGGTAGTATTTCAATGATGACATTGCATTTTCAGCTGTTTATGCCTAAGCGTTTCTAATTGACATGTTATTAGTAGAATCATATGCATAATCTACGAGTTTTCTATAATTTATTTGCTGAACTTTAAACGTAACTTTGATTTTTGGCAAACTACATCATTTTCTGAGGTTTAGAGCCTATAACTGGTGACATTCATGACCAGTTTATCTAGGATGTGAGTAGTTACTCCTTATGAGACATGTTATATAAATTTGCATAAATATGAACTTAATCTGCGTAATACCTGTATGCATTCGGTTTGTGGTTTCCTTTATTCATTTTGCCCATAAGCTTCACATAGCCAAAAATAGCCTTTTGTCCCTTTTACTACATCCTATATTCAGCCTGCTTTTGTCAAGCTAGTAGTATTAGTCTTTGGGAATGCTCTTGTAATTTTTGGTTGCATATGCTCTTATTGAGATGATGTTGGATGAAAGAATGAAGGAGGAAAAAGAATTGAAAAAAGTTGAAAGAAAAGAAAAGAAAAAGAGATTCGAAAAAAAAGATCCGTCTATCGACCGCCTACCTTGGTCGATCGACTGAGTACTGCAGCAGAAAAAGAAAAATCGAAAAAATCACATGTTGCAATTGTTATTAAAGGGTGATTTTATCCCCATGCTTTATTATTATCATTTGGGGAATTACGGTTATAGTTGGAGATTGTGAGTTTAGTTCTTGATAATTAGCACCGGATTTATTGGAAATCTTGAGCAAGAAGTTGGATGTTGTCATATGGTTTTGTTAGGTACTATCTTGGTCACCTATACCTCCACATTCCCATAAATGTTTTGCCTCTTCTTACCTATTACCTCACATATCCATATATACCTCGGCATGTGTCATGGTCATCTGTTTGGTTGGAATGCATATATACGGTTGTAAAGATTATTTTCATATTAGATTGCAGGCATGTTCTTATAGGTCGTAGTTAGGTGAGTGACACTACAAAATTAATTCTTTCTATCTTTTACATATATTCACCTGTGCTTTTGAGTGATTTGAGCGACCCGTGAGAATCCATAATGATAAGTCTCTATAGTTGACGGTTCAGCAGCTTTTAACGACTACATAACTCGTTTGCATGATTCATGTTGCTAATTGATTGTTAGTTGTTGCATTAAATTGGTTTAGGCTATTCAGTTTGCATTTCGCTCTGAGATTGAAATCGTTCCACTATGTTTTAGGATCGAGTCTAGTTCTTGCTTGGGGACAAACAAGGGTTTGGTTTAGGGAAGTTTGATGCGTGTCCTAAATATGATGTTTTACACCCCATTTTACACGCATTTCAGAGCTCATTTGTGTAGTTTAAGCTACCATTTTCCCCATTTTCGTCTACTTTCGTATTTTCATGTAATATTGCAGATTATTGCGGAAATGAGTAGATATCGAGCCGAATCCGTCCGCGAGTACTAGGCATTGCATTTGACATGAAGTATTTACTTGGGAAGCGAACTTGGTGCGCGTATCGAGGCTCGAAAGACAAATTCACAAAGCTTTTGGAGCCAAATACCTGTTGAAGTGGTCGATAGACTGGTGCTTTCAGTCGATCGACCAGATCACGACTTACAGTAGCTACTGTTCAGCACAGTCCAGTCGATCGACCGGTCCCAGCAGTCGATCGACCAAACCGCTAATCTGACGCAAGTTAAAAGATCGAGAATTAGAAGCCCATTGTATATTAGGTTTAGGAATAAGAGTTGCGTGATATTCCTATATAACGTAGCTCTAGTTTTCAGAATAATCATCCAGTTTCATCATTAAGTTCTTAACATACAATTCGATAGTCATTAGTTTAGTTTATTCTCCGTCAATAAAAGTTTACTTTTCGCAATAAGCTTTGGTTCTTTCTCTGCAATTCCTTTTACGGTATTCTTCTGTTCTTATATTCAATTTCATTGCTTTCATTCGTTCGTAGTATAGAATTGTTAGGTTAGAATTCCCAAAGCCAATTATTGTTTTTTGTTATTCATTTGCTTAGTTAATTTAAATATGAAATTCGTTAGTTTTATTTGATAATCTTGTTGTTTTTTTATCATAAGTATGAGTAGCTAAACCCCATGTGCTAGGATGTAGGGAATCTGTAGAAGTAGGCGGCGTAGAATAGTAGACCTGTAATCGTGCCATAGTCGATCGAATGGGTTCCCTGGTCGATCGACTGGCCTCGTGAGATTTGCTTCGTTTTAATTAATTTAATTGCTATATTTGACGAATCGAGTGCACGCGACTAGTTGAATGCTTAGGAATTGACCGACCCGATAAGATCGAAAGATAGGGAGGGAAATAGAGTACCTAATTACGACGACTAAATTAATGAGATCGAGAGATAAGTTAATTTAGACTTTTAAATCACTTTTCAGGACGAAAGTTAGCATTAGTGATATTAGGGACCCGTAGCGAGATCGAAAGATGCTACCTATCAAGAATGGACCGAGAGGACTTCTTATTTTCCCGTCTCACGTGATTATTTCAGACCTACTTAGTATGTTGCTGCCGAAACTACAGTGAACCGACCATCTTAGTACCCTTTTAAAATTTGTTTTTATCCATTTCTTTAGTTTATTGCTCATTAGTATAGAACAAATCAAAACAAAACCCCCTCACAATTGTTACCTTAGGACTAAAATCAGACAACTATAAATTACATCGCCTCTCTGTGGTTCAACCCTGACTACCATTAGCTATAGTAGTAGTTTGGAAACATAAATTTATCTTTGGTACTCTACGACGGTATCAGTAATTATTGTAATTTTCTTTATTGTCTTTTTTGTTGTATTCCTTTATTATTGCTTGTATGCCTTCACATGTAATTGAACTTAAATCTCTACTTTGACCTATTTGTATGATAAATTACGTGTTTACCGACTTAGTTAATTCTCACATGCTAGGATTAATTTAATGGATGTTGCATTGCATGCATATAATCGACAACATATCAAGTATAGACAATTTCCCTAATCATTAGTAGAGGCTGCTATCGAAGCGGGCGGGATTAGGTGTTCGATCAAAAGAGCTTCCTAATACGTACCCTCACCCCTTACTCCAGATCTCTGTGAACATCTGTGTTCATTGGCATCCACGAGAGTCATTCTAGACATAGAATGCTAAGGGTAACGAGTTCTTAGTGTCTATGTCATTACTTTGTGTCTTGACATGGCACGAGGTATTCGAACAGTTTCCAATTTTCCACAATAAATTAGTGGCGACTCCACAAATGCAAACGCTTGTTTTTTTACCAAGCGCCCCCGTGGGCCCGCGTACACAGTTTGGCGACTCCGCTGGGGATAATACACTTACGTGTAGCCAAAAGGGTGAAACTTGAACAAGGTTAGGGAATATTTTGTACAAGACAATTGTCGGTTTTCATAACTCGGTCTTCCTAGATCGTTTATTCGGCCTTCCTAGGCCCAACCCAACCCATTCGACCAATCGTCCCGTCTAAACGGTCTTAATTCTTATTTGGGCCTAAGGATGGATAGCGATTGACGTCATCCATACCATTATACTTACTCTTGTTTGTATCAAGGACTTTCACTACATGAGGAACTAGACTAGGAATTGGCCCTACTCTTGTTTGGTACGAGCCTTTCCACAGACTTCGGGTTTGATTGTTCGGTATGGCAACCCACCCTTTAAACCAAAACCCTTCTAAATGCACTCAACATACCGTTATAATGCCTGTATGTGTGTATATACGTGATCACCATTTTCTAAACAAAACCATGATGATTTTTGTAAATTCAAAATCCTTCTTTAAAATGTAAAATTTCGAAATTTGGGCCTAACATTAGCACAAAACAAGTCAAAACTCTGTCCAATTGTCGAGTCAAAATTCGGGCCTTAAAACCCATTTCAAAACCTCACTTCGAGTCCACTCTTACAACAAAGCTAAAGTTGACTAGGACCAACAGTTTTCAAACATTGTCATTTCCTCAAAACTCACTTGATACAAGTGGCACACTCCCAAGTCACGAGTCAAAACATTTCTTTTCGAGTAAGGGTGCTAGAATGGTCGATCGTGTTTTGATTCGTCATCGATCTCTTATTCAGTTTCCAAGATGCCTGAAACAAGCGACGTGAACTTCAACCAACTCCATAATGGTAATGATCAAATCCTAGCCGTGCTAGCTCGTATCCAAGTCACTCAAGACCAAGTGTATGATCGCCTTGACACCATTGAGGGCCGAATATATGCCGTGGAAATGAGGATGACTCCTCGAGAAAGTGAGATGGTTGATGACTTCGTGAACAACTTCAGTGACGAAAACCCTCCCATAGGTATGACTGCAGCTGAGAAACGACTCCAATACTTGGAGGAGCAATTGATGTATCTCAAAGGGGATGACATTTATAGGGAAAACAATCGCAAATATGAGGCCGTGATTTCCAAGTTGCCAACCAACTTCTACATGACGGATATCCCGAAATTCAAGGGGCATGAAAACCCTTTAAACCATATCCGCGCTTTCAAGGATTACATGTCTATCAAAGGCATTAAACCCGAGATGTTCTTAAGGATCTTTCTGTTGGAGCTTGTGTCCTCCACAAATTAGTGTGATAACATTTGTAAATCTCTTACAGGTTCACAAGGGTATACTTCATATATTTAATCAGTTGATTAACGTTTACCTAATAACGGTTGGCTTGCTAGAAAGTTTGACGTTATTATCATACAGATGACGGTGATCAACTGGTCCCTAAAGGTCACACCTGTAGGATGTGTTTGAGAAATGAGGTTATAGAAATATAATCACATTGATGCCCAATATGACTAAATAGTTAGTCAATGTGTTGATTAGATAATTATTTAATGAAAATTAAATAATATTAGTTGAGACGAATTAACTGTCAATTCGTAAATTAAATATAATAAGTTATATTTAATTAAATATAGGTAATGTTAACTTGGACGAATTAATCTGTTAATTTGTAATTAAATATAATCAGTTATATTTAACATCAACAAGATGAATGTGTCATAGTGGTAATAGTGAGGGTACACACACCAAGAGGTCTTGGATTCGATCCTCACTAGATGACAATTCAACACACTTTATATATATTTTTGGAAGGACCAAAAATAAGGAGAATATACTCCTTATTTCGGTCAGTTTGGCCGAAATTAGGAAAGATTTTTCTTTCCTAATTGACTCCATAATTTTGGTCAGTATAAGAAAGAAAGGGAGAGAATTATTCTACTCTAATTCTTTTCTTGACCTAGCCTCTCTCTCTCTCATCAGAAAAAAACACAAAACAACTTAATTTTACAGAAAAATTTAGATCGATTCTAGCACAATCAATAGGGCATATTCATATCGTCTTGGGTGCAACTGATAGGCGAATATCAATTTTGATATTGTTCTTAGGCCAATTTTGCTAGGACCGAAGGTTAATTCTGAATCCTTTATACTTTGGTTATGTATTTTGTTTATGACTATTGATCATCACTGTTAAATTCGTTATAATCCTTCAATATTAAGGGGAGTATACAGATTATTTCCCACAAGTGGTATCAGAGCATAGGCCACGAATTATAATTTTGATGATTTTCGTAAATTTGTATGTAAACAACATAAGGTATTTCGAAAAAAATATATATATTTTAAATTTGTAAAAATTTTTTTTTGGCCGTGAGCTTATTTTTTTTTTTTCTTTTCCGTCTGATTTTTTTCGTCTTTCCCTCTTCTTTGTTTGATGATTTATTTCCAATTTCAGTTTTCGTATCATTATTTTAATCAGTTAAAATTATCATATGAAGAATTGACATATTTTAATTTAATGCAGATTTAAGTTAAAATTCAAATATAAATTGTCATGACGATGATACAAGAACTTGTTTTTGCTATATAGTTTTAGCATATAAGATTAATCATGTTCATTAATTCATTTGCTAAATCATGTTCTAAATAGCAACTGTAAACATTTTCTTCATCGGTATTGTTCTAGGGCTTATTGCCGCAGAAAAAAAAGGGGGGAGGACGGTTTTTTTAGGGTTTGCCGTGAAAGAATATATATATATATATATATATATATATATATATATATATATATATATATATATATATATTACTTTCTGTTTTTTTGTTTTTTTGGTAAGCCGAGAGAAAGAAAAATTTGGACAGTTTTTTTCCTTTTGTTTTCCTATTTGCCGAATAAAAAAAAGGGGGTTGTTTTTATTTTCAGCCGTGAGCAGCTGGATTTACAAAAAAAAAAAAAAAAAAAAAAAAATTGTTGTTTATTTTTCCAGCCGAGACCAAATAAAAATTGGTTTTTGTTTTTTTTTTATTTTGGCCAATTAGTTATTGTGAATCGGTTCACAATTTAAAGGTACCGAGTTATTTTAAAGCAGTTTAAAATTTTGACGGATAGAATTCATATTACAAGTTTAATATGGATTAAGAATGAAATTAATGTGATTAATTGCGGAATTGTCACTTAATTTAATTTAAATAGATGGTTTGGATAAATTAATCAACATAATTAAGGAATTGTGTTATGTATGTTTAATTTATTTTAGTTGATGCTTTTAATTTTGTTGAATGAATCGAATGAATGGATTTTATTTACGTATTTAATTTTGCAATCGGTTGTAATTTGTAATACTTAGTGTGGCCTTAGTCAAATTATGTTTTCGTAATGAAGGAAACGTGATTTTTATGTAATTATGAGATCTCGAATCTCCTTTATTTTAGTTTTGGGTTTTGAAATTAGAATGTAATAAATAGGTCAATTATGTAATTTTATTTATTGTAATTTCAAAGAAGACTAAAGATGGAGATTGGAGCTCACTCCCGCTACATGGATCAAGATGGAACATCAAAACAAGCTTCTCGGGTCCGAGGATGGATTCCAAACTTGTATTTATTGTTCATTTTGATAGGATAGGCCACACTAGGACTTTTACTGTTTTTACGTTTTTCATTCTTATTGCTTTTCATTCACATGTTAGTTTATGCATCATATTCCGCCTAAAACCAAACCACCTACTACTAAAATGCATGAAAATTGACTCATATAGGTTGTATGATAGTTTTCATGGACATACAGATGTCATAGTCTTATTAAGCCATCACCTTAGTTTATTCATTCTCGCATGCTAGATATTAGTTCACTTAAAATGAATTAAAATAAAGATGAAGGGATCTTCCTCTAAAACGGAAATTAAGATTAGTCTTTATAAGGGCAAACATCTATGAATCCCTTCTTCATCGGTAGGCCTAATATGACCCCTTCTACGTTGGGTAAGTAGTTGTGCTGACTTAGTTTACCTCAACATCATAGTCTGAAGAGTTTCTCGTGATTATGATGGACTAAAGATAGAATTTACAAAAATTTATCGACCAAGAATTCTAACGGTAGAATTAGCTAAAAGGTTAGCTTATCAATTTACAGAGAATTGAGTCTTCGGATCATTTATATAATTCTTGAGGGAGGTCAATTATATAAATGTTTTGAGTCTTTGCGTTATGACATTAGTTCATTAGACTTAAAATAAAAACGATGCACATGCTTATTATTTTTATTCTTCTTTCGCAATGTAGAACACGATTATTTTCGATAATACTGTTACAACAAATGGCTGGAAATAACGCAATCCCAATGCCTAGTGCCACACTAGATCGTTCATCCTGGCTAAAAGTATTCATGGACCAAATGAATCAGTCCACGCGACTGAAGAATGATGGGCCAACTTTGCGGGCTGGGAGGCGGCATTACGGAATGCTGCCATTGCTGACGGTAAGCTCGGGTATTTAACTGAGCCAATACCGGTCAACCCAGGCCCGAATGCAGGAGCCAACGAGTCACTCGCTTATAGTGATTTCGTTATGGAAGCGGGTGCGATAAAGAACGTACTCATCTTTGCAATGGAAACCAATTTGCAGAGACGCTTCATTGCCCAAGGTGCAAACAATATTTTCACCATGCTCACTAACGGGTTCTCAAAGGCACCGAGAATCGTTACATATGAGCATACCTGTCGCTTCTTTGATGCGAAACTCCAGAAGGGTCAACCGGTTAGCCCACACATTCTTCACATGATTGAGAATGTCGAGAAGCTGGAGGCACTGAATTGTAGAATCAGTGAGAGCATTGTCATTGACCGAATGCTTCATTCTCTTCACGATGGTTTTGCCCTTTTCAGGGCGAACTACTACATGAATGACTTGAAAAAGAGTCCTCATGAGCTACACTCCCTTCTCGTACAGACCGAGAAGGATATGAAATTGAGTGGGAGCGTGAAGCAGGATGTTCTCACAATTTACAACAAAGGTAAAAGTAAGGGCAAGGCTCATGGCGACCTAGCTGTAGGTAAGCCAAAGTTTAAGAAGCCAGGAAACAATAAGAGTGCGCCTGGTGATACTAGTGGCTCACAGGGCAAGACAAAGAGCAAGGGCGGTGACATTGAGTGCCACCATTGTCACAAGACTGGACATTGGAGGAGGAACTGTCCCGTGTACCGTGAGGACATAAAAGCAGGCCGCGTCGTTCCTGTTGGTATGTAATCTTATATTCATATGATTGAGATAAACCATACAAGTTTCGGAACTTGGGTACTAGATAATGGTTGTGGTTCTCATCTGTGTAATCATTTGCAGGGCCTAAAGAACATCATACCTCTCGAAAAAGGTGATGTGGACCTGCGAGTCGGGAATGGAGCACGAGTTGCTGCTTCCTCGAAGGGAACATATGTAATCCAACTCCCTAGTGGTTTTGAGTTATTTTTAAATAAGCACATTATGTACCCATTTATCTAAGAACATTATTTCTGTTTCGGTACTTGCTAAAGACGGTTTTGCAGTTTCAATAAAGGATAATAGTTGTATTTTGTCTTTTAATGAAATGATTTATGGCAAAGCAGTTTTCATGAATGGAATTTATATCTTAGATCAAACCACGGAAGTATTACACATGAATAATAAGAAATTAAAGGTTGGTGACAAAGATCAAACCTATCTATGGCACTGTCGAATGGGACACATACATGAGAAACGCGTGAAGAAACTCGTCGATAATGGGACTATTCCCGCATTCGATTTTTCTACATATGGCACGTGTGAATCATGTCTCATTAGCAAGATGACTCGAATTTCCTTCAAAGGTGTTGGAATGCGCGCTAGTGACCTATTAGGACTCATACATACTGATGTTTGTGGACCTATGTCAATTACCGCTAGAGATGGCTATAGATATTTTCTCACTTTCACGGACGATTTGAGTAGATACGAATATGTCTACTTAATAAAGCATAAAAGTGAGTCCTTTGAGAAATTCAAGGAATACCAGAATAGGGTACAGAACCAACTGGATAGAAAGATTAAAGCACTCCGTTCAGATCGGGATGGCGAATATCTTTCAAATGAGTTTGATCAACACCTGAAAGACTGTGGAATCGTTTTGCAGTTAACTCCACCTGGAACACCTCAATTGAATGGTGTGTCCGAACAGAGAAATCGAACCTTACTTGATATGGTTCGATCCATGATGAGTCACAACGTAGTGCCTGATTCATTATGGGGTTATGCTCTTTGTCACCGCTCTTTATACTTAACCGAAGTCCGTCTAAAGCTGTCGACAAGACTCCATATGAAATGTGGAAGGGAACGGTCCCTATCTTGTCCTTTATTCGGGTTTGGGGCTGCGAGGCTTATGTCAAGTGGAGACACGAGGATAAGCTCGGCCCGCGATTGGTCAAGACATACTTTATAGGTTATCCAAAAGGAACATTTGGTCATTACTTCTATTCGCCTACCGAACATCGAGTTTTTGTTGCGGCTAGTGCGACGTTCTTAGAGAAAGAATTTCTCAAGAACAAGACGAGTAATAGAACCTTCGAGCTGTCGGAGATTCCAGAACCAACGACCGAGGAATGGATGGAGGAAGTGGTTCCTCCAACCAATGATACGGTTAATATTCCTGAGGAACCTAGGAGGTCGGGTAGAGATTCTCATCCTCCGGACAGATACATTGGTATGGTCGAGGAGAATGACGTTTTACTTCTGGAAAGTAATGAACCCGCAACCTATAAAGGTGCTATGGCCTGTTCCGACTCAAAGCTATGGCTTGAAGCCATGCAATCCGAGATGGACTCCATGTATGAGAATAACGTATGGGATCTAGTTGATTTACCTAATAAGGTAAAACCTCTACAGTGCAAATGGCTTTACAAAATAAAGCGTTCTGTAGACGCGCAACCAGATATTTATAAGGCACGACTTGTGGCAAAAGGTTTCACTCAAGTGCACGGATTGCATTATGATGAGATTTTTGCACCTGTAGTCATGCTACGCTCCATTCGAATAATCTTAGCGATTGTCGCATTTCATGATTATGAGATTTGGCAAATGGATGTGAAAACCGCCTTCTTAAACGGTTATTTGGAGGAAGAGTTGTACATGGTGCAACCCGAAGGTTTCATAGATCCTGAGCATCCTAAGAAAGTATGCAAGCTTAAGCGTTCCATTTATGGACTTAAGCAAGCTTCTCGGAGTTGGAATCATCGTTTCGACCAAGTGATAAAAGAGTATGGCTTCATTCGATCGGTCGAGGAACCATGCTTATATATCAAGTCGAGTGGGAGCAAGATTGTATTCTTGATATTGTATGTCGATGACATACTCTTGATTGGGAATGACATTCCTCTCCTATCTTCGGTTAAAGAATGGTTGAAGAACCATTTCCAGATGAAAGATCTGGGTGAGGCACAGCGCATTTTGGGAATCCGTATCTACCGAGATAGATCACGACGGACGTTATCACTTAGTCAGGAGTCTTATTTGGATAAGGTTCTTGAGAGGTTCAAAATGACCAACTCCAAGAAGGGGAACCTTCCTATGACGACGGGATGCGATTGAGCAAGTGTCGATCACCCACGACGCCTGAAGGGATTGAGCGCATGAGTCGTGTTCCTTATGCATCTGCAATAGGATCGATCATATATGCCATGATATGCACACGTCCAGACGTGGCATATGCATTGAGTATGACGAGTCGGTACCAAAAGACTCCAGGTGAAACACACTGGATAGCAGTCAAAAATATCCTCAAGTACCTACGGAGGACTAAGGATTGGGTATTGACTTATGGAGGCGATACTAAGCTATGCGCAACCGATTCTGCAGATGCTAGCTTCCAAACGGATCGAGATGATTCAAAATCTCGGTCCGGGTTCGTCTTCACTCTTAATGGTGCTGCGGTCAGGTGGAAGAGTTCCAAACAGTGTTGTAGCATTCTACTACGAATCCGAGTACTATGCCGCTTCGGAGGCAGCAAAGGAAGCGATATGGATGCGTCAATTCTTACAAGGGCTTTCGGTAGTTCCTAGTTCGAATGACCCGATCACCATCTATTGTGACAATAGAGGTGCCATCTTCCAGGCTAAGGAGCCAAAGTCTAGCAACAAATCTAGACATGTACTTCAGAAAGCTCACCTGATCCGTGATTACGTGGAGCAAGAAGAGATAGTGATTGACAAGATTGCGATGGATGATAACATCGCGGATCCTCTCACCAAACCGTTAAATTATGATAAGCATGTAGGGCATGTTAATTCCATGGGAATTAAACATGTTCCTGAGTTGTAGTACTTGATTATGGATTTGATACATTATCTTTTTCATATACTATTTATAACTTCATCGTTTTATATATATAATATTTTGTTTTTCATGTGAATTGTACTGACAACATTGAATGCCACAAAGTGAACTGAATTACATTTTATTTTTTTTGGTCCATAATCGCCAATGTGAGCTGATAACTCCGGCTATTATATTGTGCAGTCGATTGATGGTGGGTTCAACGAGCCATAAGTCAAACGGTTGACTGATCGATCACAGATGCGAGATTATGACGATACCTCGTAGGACAACTTTTTGTGACAACGTAATGGAGTCCTAAATGTTTAATAACATTCGCTTCCAGGTCGTGGATAGGACATCCATTGTGTTCCTAGAGTTGATTCTTTTGACTATCGACTGTCTCTTGAGATTAAGGTAGTTTTTGGGTGACTTTGGTTTCTTTCTCACGGTCTGCCGTAACTGGAGGCTAAGTAGATGTTTTCTGGGTCATTTCATATTGTGCTTACATCTGCAGGATTCGAGTTGAGGAAAATATCCAACCCTTATCAGGTATAGTTATTTCTCAGGGCCACTCGAGGAGTAGTAACTGAAATGCATGGCCATGCTCGAATGTTGATTCGTTTATCAGTTAAGTTACTCTCTAGTCGGGGAAACCACTCTTGATATTGATCGCTTGTAAAATACGACCTTTGTGAATTCGGATTTGCAAAATGTTTTACATTGAGTGGGAGAAATTTTATAGGATATGAGAATCGGTTATCGCACATACACTTGTGAGGACAAGTGGGAGTTTGTTGGAGCTTGTGTCCTCTACAAATTAGTGTGATAACATTTGTAAATCTCTTACAGGTTCACAAGGGTATACTTCGTATATTTAATCAGTTGATTAACGTTTACCTAATAACGGTTGGCTTGCTAGAAAGTTTGACGTTATTATCATACAGATGACGGTGATCAACTGGTCCCTAAAGGTCACACCTATAGGATGTGTTTGAGAAATGTGGTTATAGAAATATAATCACATTGATGCCCAATATGAGTAAATAGTTAGTCAATGTGTTGATGAGATAATTATTTAATGAAAATTAAATAATATTAGTTGAGACGAATTAACTGTCAATTCGTAAATTAAATATAATAAGTTATATTTAATTAAATATATGTAATGTTAGCTTGGACGAATTAATCTGTTAATTCGTAATTAAATATAATCAGTTATATTTACATCAACAAGATGAATGTGTCATAGTGGTAATAGTGAGGGTACATACACCAAGAGGTCTTGGGTTCAATCCTCACTAGATGACAATTCAACACATTTTATATATATTTTTGGAAGGACCAAAAATAAGGAGAATATACTCCTTATTTCGGTCAGTTTGGCCGAAATTAGGAAAGATTTTTCTTTCCTAATTGACTCCATAATTTCGGTCAGTATAAGAAAGAAAGGGAGAGAATTATTCTACTCTAATTCTTTTCTTGACCTAGCCTCTCTCTCTCATCAGAAAAAAACACAAAACAACTAAATTTTACAGAAAATTTTAGATCGATTCTAGCACAATCAATAGGGCATATCTCATATCGTCTTGGGTGCAACTGATAGGCGAATATCAATTTTGATATTGTTCTTAGGCCAATTTTGCTAGGACCGAAGGTTAATTCTGAATCCTTTATACTTTGTTTATGTATTTTGTTTATGACTATTGATCATCACTGTTAAATTCGTTATAATCCTTCAATATTAAGTGGAGTATACAGATTATTTCCCACACTTTCCTTCATCTCTTGACACCATCCCAAAACAATGGTTTTATTCGCTAGAGCACAAGAAAATTGCTACCTGGGATGATGCCGCAATGGAGTTCGCTAAACAATATGCGGATAATGCTGAAATCCAAGTCAAAATGCGCACTTTAGAGGTTCTTACCCAAAATGACAAAGAAGGTTTCACCGACTTCCTAAGTCGGTGGAGGAAGACTAGTACTCAACTTGTCGAACGTCCGGATGAAGCTACCCTCGTAGAGAAATTCGTGGACAACCTAAAGCCTATCTATGCAAATCATTTGAGGTATCAAAACATCAAGACCTTCAAAAATTTAACCGTACTAGGGACGAGGATCGAGGATGACATCCGTAAAGGGCTCTTGTCCAAAACAATAGGTCGTGGATATCAAGGCTCAACAAGTCGTTCTTACGGCTCTACTAGCAAGACTGATAAATTTAACCTCCTCGAACCATCTAAGAAGAGTACCCCTCCAAGGAAGTTCACAAATCTAGGGGACACATATTCCAACTCTCTAAAGAGGTTGATAAAGCTGGGTAAACTTCAACCCATAGGCCCTACACCCGAACCGGAAAAGAAATCCAAGTTCTGGGATGAGAATTCGTACTGTGAATACCATAGAGGTAAGGGACATGATACAGAAAAATGCTACAAATTGAAAAATGTACTTTAAGATATGATTGAAGATGGTCGCCTACCAATACCACCTGGAGTTAAGCCTAACAACACTCAGAATCCTCTTGGAATTCTGGTGATTACAAGTGATGAATCTACCTTAGATTGCTCACATCTTATCTCTCCAAAAGAAGAGGTGATCAATAGGATATGAACAGATAGCGAGGAGGATGGCTACCTCCAAGATCTTCCCTTAATCAAGAACGCCGAAGGCATCATAGATGAAATCATTAACACACTGGACACAGAAACCAACATCAATCAGCAGAAAGGATGGAGAAAATCGATCAAGTGGACAAACAATCAAGGAAGACTCTTCAAGCTCACCATTGGAGAAGGAGAGATGTTCAAAGGAGAACCACAAGACGATGAATTCGAGTCAGAGTCAGAGTCGGAGTCTAGAGAAGTTCCTAGAGAGTCTCCTCCAGTCGTCATTCCCACTCCCCTCGTTTCTCCTAGCCTAGTGTCAAATAGCAACAGTAGTTCGGGAAATATCCCAACCGCTGTCCCTTTACCGCCACTGACCACAGATTAGATGGCTTCTTTGTTTCAACTTTTCTCAAATCTTAATATGAATAAATCAGGTTCTCCTTACTCTTTGTGTTATCTTGAATGCAATTTTGTTTACGATGATAATAAGAATGACCCAGACCCTGACTCAATCGAAATACCTCCCTACATAGCCAAAGAAATACTACAAGAGGGGGAAGGGGGACCAGTGATAGAGAATACTGAACCCATCAACGTAGGAACTGAACTAGAACCCCAAGAACTTAGGATAGGGACAACCTTGAGCCCCACCGAGAGGGCCAATTTCATAGACCTCCTACACGAGTTCAAAGACGTTTTTGCTTGGTCCTACAAAGATATGCCAGGGATCGAAAGGGACATCGCAGAGCATAGAATCCCAATTAAACCAGGTTTCATACCCGTGAAACAGAAGCTTCGTCGAATGAGGACAGAATGGGCTCTCAAGATCAAAGAAGAAGTCGATAAACAATTCAAAGCCGGGTTCATCAAAGTTTCCGAGTACTCAGACTGGGTAGCTAACATAGTACCCGTACCCAAAAAGGATGGGAGAATCCGTGTTTGTGTTAATTTTACAGACTTAAACAAAGCAAGTCCTAAGGATGACTTCCCTCTACCACATATTGACATATTAGGGGATAATACGGCGGATCACGCGTTGCTATCCTTCATGGATGGATACGCAGGATATAACCAGATCAAGATGGCCGTAGAAGACATGCATAAGACCGCCTTTGTCACTCAATGGGGAACCTATTTCTACACGGTTATGCCGTTTGGGTTAATCAACACCGGAGCTACATACCAACGCACCGCAACTACGCTCTTACATGACATGATGCATAAAGAAGTTGAGGTATACGTAGATGACATGATCGTAAAGTCCAAGGAAATAGAGGGGCACATTACGAACCTTCGCAAATTCTTCTCGAGGCTACGGAAGTACAACATGAGGCTTAACCCTCATAAATGCGCATTCAGAGTAACATCTGGCAAACTCCTGGGATACATCGTCAGCCAACGAGGTATAGAAATAGACCCTTCAAAGATCAAAGCTCTAATCGAAATGCCGCAACCTCAAACAGGGAAAGAAGTTAGGGGATCCCTAGGCAAGGTACAATACATAAGTCGATTCATATCAAAACTCACCATGATCTGCGAACCTATCTTCAAGAAGTTAAAGAAAACAGACCACACCATGTGGGACGATGACTGTCAGAAGGCTTTCGACCGAATCAAGGAAATACTAGCCAAACCGCCAGTGCTCATGCCACCTTAACGAGATCAACCTCTTGGTTTATATCTCACGGTAACTGAAACGGTTATGGGCGCCATGCTAACTCAAACTGTAGGGAAAGAAGAAAGGGCTATCTACTATCTTAGTAAGAAGTTCTTGGGGTACGAGTACAAATACACGCCACTCGAGAAGACATGCCTCGCTCTTGTGTGGGCAACGAAAAAGCTACGCCATTACATGCTTAGCTACTCCGTCAAAATATTCTCCAAAATGGATCATGTCAAATACCTCTTCGAGAAACCCATCCTCAACGGACGTTTAGAAAGATGGACTTTGATGCTCTCAGAGTTCGATCTCAACTATGTGCCTTTAAAAGTCATAAAGGGGCACGCCGTTGCCGAATTTTTCGCAGAAAATCCCATCAATGATACACAAACGATAGACACCTGGTCGTTTCCGGATGAGGATATACTCCAAACGGATGTAGACTCATGGGACCTCTATTTTGATGGAGCATCAAACTTAAGAGTATTTGGAATAGGAGTATTGCTCATTTCTCCTGAAGGCGAGCATACACTAATCTCTGTCAAACTCGACTTCGAGGTGACAAATAACGCTGCAGAATACGAAGCCTGTTTCATTGGGTTGCAAGCGGCAGTAAGTTTAGGCATCAAGAACCTTCAAGTACATGGGGATTTATCTTTGATCATCAATCAAATTACGGGATCTTGGAAAATCCGAAGCGAAAGCCTAGCACCTTATCAAGCCAGAATAGACCAAGTAGCCCAATTCTTCAATCAAGTGACCTACTTACATCTACCTCGAGAAGAAAATCAGTTTGCAGATGCTCTTGCAAAACTTGCATCTTTGATTAACATGCCAGATAGCATGGTAGAAATGCCTTTATGCATCGAACGACGATCAGAGTCAGGTTATGTGCACCAAATCACCAATGAAGAGGAAATTACGGAGGAACCTTGGTTCCAAGCAATCCTAAACTTCAAACTCAATGGCACCTATCCACCAGAAATGGACAAAAGGGGGCAACGCGCTATCCGCTTGCTAGCTTCCCAATACGTTCTCATGCAAGGAGAGCTATACAAAAGAACACCTCTTGGTGTGATCCTACGTTGTCTTGATCATTCACAGGCACGGAAAGTGATGGAAGAAGTCCATGATGGAGAATGTGGCCCTCACATGAGCGGACCTATGATGGCAAAGAAAATCACACGTCTAGGGTATTATTGGACCACGATGGAATCTGATTGCATCAAATGTAACACCCGCGAATTTTCCACTTTGACATTTATAATTTAATTAACCGTTCTATTGTCTTATTTATATTTTATTTATTTAATTTAATTAATTACATTATTAAACATGATTTTTATAAATATTATATTTTTAAAGCTTAAGTTATACAAAATAATTTTTTTGGTCGGATAATAATGATAATAATAATAATATTTCCCGTCTTGAGTTGTAGTGGGCTTGAGACGTAATTTCTAGTGCATATCGACTCAATCTTGCATGTTGGGCCTAGTATGACTAATGGGCTCACATACTACTCTTTCCTCCTCATAAATATCATGAAGGAAACCCTAGAACACACCTCCCTCCTCAATTTTTCAGCATTCATCTTCAACAACCACCACCATTTTTATACATTTCTCTTACAAATCTTCAAAACTCCATAACTTGCTCAATTCTTGTCCAAATCAAGTGATTTTCGCGCTTATCTCTCCCTCTAATCGCCCTCCATCTTTCTAGGTAAGAAAGAGTCCGACTTTCCTCCTTATAAAGAGCTGTCGAACCATTTTACACTTGGTAACCTTTTTCTAGTTTCGATTCTTAGTCTTATTTTGTGTTTTCTTATGTTTAGGAGAAAGTTTAGTTGACCCTTTAAGTGGATTCTTGAAAGGTAGACGATTCTATTGTGGATTAAAGAGCTAAAAGGTAACGGTGATGGGTTACTCGACATTATGTCAATTTAATGTGTTTATATGTTGTGGTTTATTCTTGTGTTTGTTAAAGTATGAATCTTTACATGTTTCACATGTTCATTGTTAGATAAATTGGTTTGTGAAACCGTCTTATGGTTGTTTGAGGAATTTCTAGTCTTTTATCACATGTTTGTTCAATTGGATTAAATGGGTTGTTTACATATGTTAATTTGAGAAAAATCCGTCTTAATCATGCTTAGTTGACATGTTTAATTGTGTCATGAGATTATTTATTGGATTAATATTGTAAATGATGAAGTTGGTAGTATGGTTGTTTTGAAATATGTCTTAAATGGTGAATTAGTATGTGGGTATGTTGAGATCTAAGCTTTTGAGTGAAAAAGATGGAACCTTTATGTTGAGTTTACCTTATTAAGTCTTATTCATGAACATGGAGTAATTTATGAATGTTGTATGTTGTGGATTCTTGTTTTTAATTGTATAATTGTTACTTGGAGGTTGATTATGTGTCCAACAATGATGTTGAAGCAACTTTGGGTAAAATTGGTGGTATGTTGGTTGAATTCCTTCATTATAATGGTGTTATTTAAATTCTGGTGCAAATGAGCCGAAGCTCATCCTTGACAGAATTTACGAAAGTGACATTTTAAATGTTTGTAAAGTTTGAGCTTGACTCATTGTGGACAACATTCATTTTAAGGTTGTTTTCTTATCAAGTGAGCATCTACTTGGTTAAGTTAAGTGTTTTTATACGTTATGTTGCACGATTTACTTCATATGCTTCTTACTCTTTGTTCCAATGCTCATAAATGGCGCGGGTTTGGTCCCCACCCTACTGGGAGTTCTCTTATGGTTTCTCTTCACTTATAACTTCTATTAATCATTTATTTAATTACGCATCCTTCTTATGATTGGTAAATGGTCAATTTAGGATTTGTTTATGTTATGATAATGCGAATTATTGTTGTTACTAGTATTTGTGACCGGAGTGTGACGATTTACATTGTGTGACTACTCGACATTCCTTATTTGTTTGCCCTCGGACATTGGGTCACGATTAGGTGCCATTGTTTCCGAGTTGGGCTATCTTCCTTCCGCCTCTTCGGACTTTGGGGTACGGCTAGGTACCATTGTTCCGATTTGGGGTTACTCGACCTTGGGGCACGGCTAGGTGTCATGGATCGAGTCTTGGATACGATTTGGGATTGTATGTCGAATCGGGTGTCGTCCATCCCGAGAGTCTGGCCAGATTTAGACTAGGACCGTATTATGATCGTCGTCCTACCGGGAGGTTGGAGTCTAGGGGTTTGTCTTGTTTTGAGTCAATCCTTTGTAAATGTCTTGCTTGTTACGGTCATTGGCGTGTTCTTATATACGCGAGTGCACGTCTTCTATGATTGTTTGTGAGAGTCTTGGTCCTATCGGATACTAGTGGTGAGATGCAAGCCCCTAGTTGCGATATGATCGCCGGGATCGATGTTCCCATCCGTTCTTATGGTGAGATGCAAGCCATAAGTATGAATGTGACATTAGTAGCCACGTCCCGTGCTATGGTTGTTAAGAGGTTTTCAAGTAATGGCTATTGGTTTCCATCCATGTATTTTCTATTCAATTGATCCGTTGTTTACCTTCTTCATATGATTCGATGCCTAATCTCATATCCATGTTTTGGTTACCTTGAATGCATGTTTAATATAATGTACCATGCCTATCTCATTAAGAATGCAATGTGCCTATCTCATTATGATTATCGTTTATATTCCCTTGTTCATATTATTCAAGTATGATGCATGATCAATATGTTTAATTAAGTTCTTGCTTATGTGCATTTTGACATATTGTGGCTGGGAGAACCCCGAGTTACTCCCCATTGACAAAGATGGCGTTCATGTTTACATGAATGACGGGTTTGTGATGCGATTATGGGAAGACGTGTGAGCTAGCGAGAACGTTGAACCTTGGACCTTAGTTATAGTTTGCTTAGACTCACCTATCGTTAGACTTGTGTTTATTCGTGGGATATCTTTTCCCCAACGCACTTCGTTTTTAATTGTAAAACATATTCATTTTACTTTTCATTTTCGTTTGATCACTTATGGTGAATTTCACACTTTAAACTTTAAAGGTTTTAAAAATCCCTTATTTTCCGCTTAGATTTAATAGTTCTTTTGATGCCTCATCGAGGGGTGTCACAGATTGGTATCGAGCATATGTTGCTCCCGACGCACACACGTGTACCCCGAATTTAAATTGAACTTGACCTCAAATACTAAATGAGAGATGGGTAGAATTAAGGACCTAAGTTGGTAGTCTCTTTGTGCATGCTATTTGTTAGGTGCTAACATGGTTGACTCTTTTGGTGTCTTGCGAAGATGGTACGACCAACCAAGGTGGAGAATACTATCATGGAAGCTCTTACTCTAATTCTTCGGAATCAACGAAATGCTAATGCTCAAGTTAATCATCGCTCTAACCGCCGTGGCAAGAGGCCATTTGTGCCCTCATCCTCGTCGTCTTCTAGCAAGGAGAGGTTGGCGCGAGAGTCCAAGGACAAAGAGTACCGGACCATGGGGACAAGAGCCAATAGTGCAAGAGCCAAAAGGACAAGTCCCTACATCTACTAATAGGCTTAGGGAGAACCGCAAGTGCTTCAAGTGTAGGCAAGCTTATCACCCCAGGATTGGATGCTATGATATGCCCTTGAAGTGTTACCATTGCAAGAAGCCCTTGACATCTCTTCAAGAATTGCCCCGAGAAGAAGACTACCCCTCCTCCTCTCCCTCATGCTCCGGAAGCCGAGCCAAGAAGAGTCATTCTTGTCGAGAATCAAGTCGGAACCGCCGTTCCTCCCGACACCGTTATGGGTGTGTTTTCTATCCTTGATCCACCTTTCCTTACTTTTATCCCGCGATGCTCATCCTCCCTTTCTAAACTCCCTTTTGCTTTACCTTGGAAGCTAGTTTGGTACCCACCCGACCTATCCTTCGTTTTTGTTTCTTCTTCCATCACATCTTGCTTGTGGATTTCTTTCTCTTGAAGGGTGTCTTTACCGTCTTGAAGATACCTCCCTCTCTTCGAATGCCTTGTCATATTCCCTTGTCTTTGTGCTTCTATACCTTTCGCAACTCTTATCCCATATCTTGGGAGTTGTCTTTGTACCTTTTCTTCTCATAAGACCCCTCATGTACACCTTCATCTTGGCTTTATGGAATGTTAACTTTGGTCGAATAATTTAACTTTTGTGGAGTTTGTTTGTGTTTGACCCTTGACCCTAGTTTTGAGAGGTTGTGACGTTAGAAAGGCTTAGGTAGTGTGATGAGACGTGCTTAGTGATTCTTATACCTAGTTCCTTGATAAAGTGAGTATATTTGATTGGTGGAATTCCTTGTGTAAGTGTGAGTTGTATATGTTACTTAGGCTATGGAACTTGGCTTTGTTGTCTACGCTTGGGATTTGAAAGCTTAGTAGGTTGAGCGTTGTTACCTTAGGAGTAATCATGGAGTAAGGCTCATGATATGAGCTTGGAATAATGTGATAGGATAGGTGAACAATGAATCTAACCAATTTATCAACCCTTAAGCGAGCGTTTATTTTTACCTTGATCAGTCATAGAGGTGTAATCCTTTAAGAGAGACTTGCATATAAGGAATGAGATGAATTGCCTTGACCCTCATTTTGGAATTTGGTCGTTTTGTTATGATGGTACAATATCCTAATAGGCGTGACCTTGTTAGAGAGAACCTTAAGTCTTAGAAAGCGTATGGTTTAAGCCTTCAAAATCCCCCTTCGTACCTTTAATCATCTTCCTTCCCTTCGTTCATACCTTGATTAGATTTAACTCTTAAGTATAAAAGTTTACTTGTATTTTCCTTGCCTTGAATACCTCTCTAATTCTAATATCTCTTACTGGTGTTAACTAGTTACCTTTATTATTGACTCCTTTGATCTCACACCTTGTCATGTTCTTGTATCCCTTTGAAATTTCCTATCATTTCTTGACCTAGTTATTGCTCTTGTTTCTTTAGTGGAGTGATGGCATTGTTGGCTACGTTGTAGAGTGAGGGAGATGCTCTTTGAGGATTCTTTGTGAACCTTGATTTCGTCAAATTGGATTAGTGGAACTCGAGTTGAGTTGGGTAGGAAAAATTGTATGACAAACCTATTTAATTTTGGTTGGTGGTCTTTATGATTTGGGGAATGTGATCATCTATGCTTGTGAATTCGGGTGTGAATAAGATTTTGGTTTGGAGTGTTAGAAAGTATAAAGACCTTGAGATTTTGACCTTTGATTAAGGATTTTACCATAGTGAGAACTCCTAGTAGTCGATAGTTGGTTATGTGTGTAACTCTGTTAGTAGTTTTGATCTTTTGTGGAAATCGTTTATAGATGACTTATATTTGAGGGTTATGGAATCACAATTGTGGTGGAGTGACTTGACCCACGGGATAGCATAGGAGTAAAGTGTGCAAGTATCTTGAGGAAATTCTTGGGAGTTATGTGGTCATGAGTTACCGTTCAGGATGACTTTGTTGTTTGAGATTTGACTTTCTGGCGTTTCCTTGTTGTTTAAATTCCTTCCTCCCTTAAGCATGAGCATTTCCGTTCATACCTCTCTTCTTCGCTTCATCACGCTCCTCCTTTAAATTTGATACTCGTAACTTGTGAAATTCAATCTTTGATATCCTCGTAGACTCGATTTCAACACTTCTCCTAGGAAGTTCATCATAGCTCTTTTGTTGGTTAAGTCTGAACCCTCTTAGCGTACCTTGTTTTCATGATATCTAAGTTCTCTTCATTTCGTACTATTTCTAAACATTTCAAGCTACCACTTTTGATCCATTGTTAAAAGTTTATGTTACTCTTACAAAACTATACCTATTTTAAAGGTTTGAAAATGGAAATTTGATTTAGTTCTCCTTTTGTTCTATGAGTAGGACTTCTTTTTATTGTTTTTTTTTAATTGCTAAACCCGAGCTACTTTTAACTTTGCTCAATTTCTAACTAGCTTTGATCTACTTATGATTTCGTTGTCAAGAATTTAATATTATATTTTCAGGAATTTGACTTCCTTTTGAATTTAGAAATGAAACCTCTATTTCTATTTTGACCTCTGCAAAAGAAAATTTGAGTGAATTGCCTTTTCTTTTGATTTTGACGTCGATCGGATGTTAGAACTCGTTATTTGAAACGTTTAATAACTTGTTCTACGCTTGTCGACGAGTTACTTTTGTCTTAGATTTGTCTTTGACTTGGAAAGTTAGCGTTCTTGTGTGCACGACAAGAGCAATTTCGTTCCATGAATGAGACTTATACTTTTGAAAACTCTTCATTAATGTTTTTGAAACTATTTTGATTTTCGATTTATACAAATGTTTTGCTTTTGACCATATCTTTGATTTGGAATGTGATATTCTTGAATACGTAACAAGAACACTTCCGTTCCTTTGATGAGAAGTTGGTCCTGTTGGAAAATTTTATTTGGAACTTCTAAAAGAATTTTAATTCTTACAAGCAAGTAACCTTTTAATGTTTTGGTTACCGATTTTAAAAGTTCAGTTTTACTTTTTATAACCTTCTTTTCTACCTTCAAGTTTCGAGGGCGAAACTTTTTAAAAGATGGGATGACTGTAACACCCGCGAATTTTCCACTTTGACATTTATAATTTATTTAACCGTTCTATTGTCTTATTTATATTTTAATTATTTAATTTAATTAATTACATTATTAAACATGATTTTTATAAATATTATATTTTTAAAGCTTAAGTTATACAAAATAAATATTTTGGTCGGATAATAATGATAATAATAATAATATTTCCCGTCTTGAGTTGTAGTGGGCTTGAGACGTAATTTCTAGTGCATATCGACTCAATCTTGCATGTTGGGCCTAGTATGACTAATGGGCTCACATACTACTCTTTCCTCCTCATAAATATCATGAAGGAAACCCTAGAACACACCTCCCTCCTCAATTTTTCAGCATTCATCTTCAACAACCACCACCATTTTTATACATTTCTCTTACAAATCTTCAAAACTCCATAACTTGCTCAATTCTTGTCCAAATCAAGTGATTTTCGCGCCTATCTCTCCCTCTAATCGCCCTCCATCTTTCTAGGTAAGAAAGAGTCCGACTTTCCTCCTTATAAAGAGCTGTCGAACCATTTTACACTTGGTAACCTTTTTCTAGTTTCGATTCTTAGTCTTATTTTGTGTTTTCTTATGTTTAGGAGAAAGTTTAGTTGACCCTAAGTGGATTCTTGAAAGGTAGACGATTCTATTGTGGATTAAAGAGCTAAAAGGTAACGGTGATGGGTTACTCGACATTATGTCAATTTAATGTGTTTATATGTTGTGGTTTATTCTTGTGTTTGTTAAAGTATGAATCTTTACATGTTTCACATGTTCATTGTTAGATAAATTGGTTTGTGAAACCGTCTTATGGTTGTTTGAGGAATTTCTAGTCTTTTGTCACATGTTAGTTCAATTGGATTAAATGGGTTGTTTACATATGTTAATTAGAGAAAAATCCGTCTTAATCATGCTTAGTTGACATGTTTAATTGTGTCATGAGATTATTTATTGGATTAATATTGTAAATGATGAAGTTGGTAGTATGGTTGTTTTGAAATATGTCTTAAATGGTGAATTAGTATGTGGGTATGTTGAGATCTAAGCTTTTGAGTGAAAAAGATGGAACCTTTATGTTGAGTTTACCTTATTAAGTCTTATTCATGAACATGGAGTAATTTATGAATGTTGTATGTTGTGGATTCTTGTTTTTAATTGTATAATTGTTACTTGGAGGTTGATTATGTGTCCAACAATGATGTTGAAGCAACTTTGGGTAAAATTGGTGGTATGTTGGTTGAATTCCTTCATTATAATGGTGTTATTTAAATTTCGGTGCAAATGAGCCGAAGCTCATCCTTGACAAATTTCGAAAGTGACATTTTAAATGTCTTTGTAAAGTTTGAGCTTGACTCATTGTGGACAACATTCATTTTAAGGTTGTTTTCTTATCAAGTGAGCATCTACTTGGTTAAGTTAAGTGTTTTTATACGTTATGTTGCACGATTTACTTCATATGCTTCTTACTCTTTGTTCCAATGCTCATAAATGGCGCGGGTTTGGTCCCCACCCGGCTAGGAGTTCTCTTATGGTTTCTCTTCACTTATAACTTCTATTAATCATTTATTTAATTACGCATCCTTCTTATGATTGGTAAATGGTCAATTTAGGATTTGTTTATGTTATGATAATGCGAATTATTGTTGTTACTAGTATTTGTGACCGGAGTGTGACGATTTACATTGTGTGACTACTCGACATTCCTTATTTGTTTGCCCTCGGACATTGGGTCACGATTAGGTGCCATTGTTTCCGAGTTGGGCTATCTTCCTTCCGCCTCTTCGGACTTTGGGGTACGGCTAGGTACCATTGTTCCGATTTGGGGTTACTCGACCTTGGGGCACGGCTAGGTGTCATGGATCGAGGCTTGGATACGATTTGGGATTGTATGTCGAATCGGGTGTCGTCCATCCCGAGAGTCTGGCCAGATTTAGACTAGGACCGTATTATGATCGTCGTCCTACCAGGAGGTTGGAGTCTAGGGGTTTGTCTTGTTTTGAGTCAATCCTTTGTAAATGTCTTGCTTGTTACGGTCATTGGCGTGTTCTTATATACGAGAGTGCACGTCTTCTATGATTGTTTGTGAGAGTCTTGGTCCTATCGGATACTAGTGGTGAGATGCAAGCCCCTAGTTGCGATATGATCGCCGGGATCGATGTTCCCATCCGTTCTTATGGTGAGATGCAAGCCATAATTATGAATGTGACATTAGTAGCCACGTCCCGTGCTATGGTTGTTAAGAGGTTTTCAAGTAATGGCTATTGGTTTCCATCCATGTATTTTCTATTCAATTGATCCGTTGTTTACCTTCTTCATATGATTCGATGCCTAATCTCATATCCATGTTTTGGTTACCTTGAATGCATGTTTAATATAATGTACCATGCCTATCTCATTAAGAATGCAATGTGCCTATCTCATTATGATTATCGTTTATATTCCCTTGTGCATATTATCCAAGTATGATGCATGATCAATATGTTTAATTAAGTTCTTGCTTATGTGCATTTTGACATATTGTGGCTGGGAGAACCCTGAGTTACTCCCGGTGGATGGCGGCGTTCATGTTTACATGAATGACAGGTTTGTGATGCAGATTATGGGGAAGACGTGTGAGCTAGCGAGAACGTTGAACCTTGGACCTTAGTTATAGTTTGCTTAGACTCACCTATCGTTAGACTTGTGTTTATTCGTGGGATATCTTTTCCCCAACGCACTTCGTTTTTAATTGTAAAACTTATTCATTTTACTTTTCATTTTCGTTTGATCACTTATGGTGAATTTCACACTTTAAACTTTAAAGGTTTTAAAAATCCCTTATTTTCCGCTTAGATTTAATAGTTCTTTTGATGCCTCATCGAGGGGTGTCACATCAAATATGTAAGACATTGCCATAATTGCCAAATCTTTGGGAATGTGCAACATGTTCCTCCTTCATTGCTCTACACTATGACATCTCCCTGGCCATTTTCTGCTTGGGGAATTGACATCATCGGCAAGATCACTCCAGCCGGGACAGGAGGCCACTGTTTCATCCTAGTTGTAATACCCCGTATTTTTATATAATAAATTAAACGGATATTATTATATATTAATTACTAAACATATTATATTGCTAATTAAGTCGAGTTAATATTGAGTCGATAATTTTGTTAAGTTATTTAACCCGCGTTGTATCGATATAAGTTAATTGTGACGGGTTTATAAGAATTCGAATTATGAGCTAACCCAGCTGAGTTGGCCCATTATCTGATCAGCCCATTAAACCCTAAAGCCCAACTAACCCTAACCCTAACCCTAACCCTAAACCTAACCCTAATAGTACCTCAACCCGCCTCCCTCCTCTCAGATCCCATCAACCCGCCTCCCTCACTTCACCAACACCAAAACATTAGATCTCACGCTAGAGAGAGAGAGAGAGGTCGTGGGTGTTGTCAGTGCTGCAAGGAAGAGCTAGGGGCGGTTGTCAAGGTTCAAAGGCGGCCGTGGTGGCTGTCGTGGTGGCGGAAAGGTAAGCGTTTAAACCTCCCTCCTCTGTTTTTCTTTTGTCTGTCGGGTTTTTGGGGGGGTTTGTTCGTGTCTTGGTGAGGTTGCTGGTGGTTGTTAGCAGGGTAGGGGTAATGGGTGGTAAGGGGCGAGTGTAGTGGTGGTGTTTAGGGTGGTTGTTGGTGGTGATAATGACGGTAAAAGGGGGCAGCGACAGAGGTGGTAGAAACGGGTTTATGCAGTGATTTTCAGGCGAGTGTTAGACGACTAGATTTGGGGTGGCACCACCGTAGACTCGGGGGAGGTCGAAGTGGTGGTGCCACGGTGTCTGTGTTTGTGGGTTGGTGGTGAGTAGTCAGGTGGTGGTTTGGCAGGGAATAGAGCTTGGTTGCGGTGGTGGTGAGTCGCGTAAAAAGGGGTGTTTGGTGAGGTTTGGCGGTGAACCAGGCCAAATGACGGCCGTGGTTCACCTCGCCGGCGAGGGTCGACCCGTGGGGGTGGTTCTTGGTGGTGGGTTGAAGTGGGTGTTGCGGCTGGTGGTTTTCGTGGTGGGTCAGGTGGTGTTTGAAGGGTGTGGGCACGTGTGAAGGGGGTGGTGTTAGTGACGGGTTGATTTGGTTTTTAAGCGGGTTTTGTCATAAGTCTAAATCGTTAGATTTCGTTAATTCATCGTATCAATTAATTTAAATTCCGAATGCACTAAAATAATTAAAAGACGGGTTTTGAGTCGGGAGTTGAGTTATTCAAATAATCGATTCGGGTTTTCATTAAAATCGCATATGACGTTTAATCCTTTGATTATCATTTGATTTTAGTTCCGAGTTATTAAAATAAAATAATAGTTAATCATAATTAATTATTCTGAGTCGGGTTTGTTTAATAGAAAAGTTACTATATCGGGAAAGCTTCTATTTTGAGAGATGTCTATATTTAGTAGTTAGTGATTATAAATATTATAATTGTTTTAGGTGACGGATTCGTGAAGGATCGATAATCAAATTCATTGCTTTATTTACGGACTCGCTTAATCGCTTAATTGGAATTGCTGGCACTTTGAGGTAGGGAAATACACTTGTCCTATTATCGTCATAGTTGAATTGTGTTGACTTGATTCCTGGTTGTTGATTTACGTTATCATTTATATTCGGAAAGGTGATTGACTGATTTGATCGTATTGAGTATGATATCACAACATCGGGTAACTGGCATGACTTTATGATTTATCAGTTCAGTGATTTATATACATATTGCATCGCATTAATTTCTGTTGAGCATTTCATATGCATTGGAGTTGGAGGATGATGTGGTAGTGACGGTGTTGAGATACGATGTGATGTTGTGAAAAGGCCCAGGCGGGTTCTGCAGGACTTGCCCTGGTGTCCTCAGTTGAGTGGCGATCGGCTTCGGTCGATATATAGTCTACCGGGGATCGGTATGGCTGGGCGTTCCGGGGTATGAGATGTGTGTGATGAGTTGAGATGGAGATGGAGGTGACGGAGTATCATGCATATCATATTTTATTGTTTTATTGTTTTATTGTTTTCCCTAGTCAAGACACCTGTGATGAACCGTTTTATGGGGAGCAGACTTGACAGGTTTAAGAGATAGGACGGGAGCTTGATGGGCGTGAGACACTGGATCAAACGACTTAGTAGCCAGATCACCATCTAGAAGACTTTCACTTTTATTTATGTCAGTTCTTGTAATTTAATTTGAAAAGAGGAATGGTAATAATTAAGTTAAAATATTATATAAATTGCCTTGGAGTTTAATTTGTTATTCACTACCTCGGGAAACCGAGATGGTAACAGTCCGTTTTATTAGGGAATGTCTTGACGAGGACTTCTTTTATAAACCGGGGTGTTACACTAGTAGCAATCGATTATTTCACCAAGTGGGTAGAAGCGGCTTCCTACACCAGTCTTATGGCCAAGAACGTGGCAAAGTTCATACAAACTAATATTATCTGCCGATATGGTTGCCCACATGAGATCATCAGTGACAATGGGTCACATTTCCAAGCTGAGACTGTACAATTGCTAGCCAAGTACAAAAGCAAGCATCACCACTCCTCGCCATATAGACCACAAAGCAATGGCACGGTAGAAGCAGCAAACAAAAATGTTGTCACGATTCTCAAGAAAATGATTGACAACTATAAAAATTGGCCAAGCAAGATACCCTTTGCTTTATGGGGATACCGTACATCCGTTAGGACCCCCACTGGGGCTACTCCTTTCTATTTGACCTACGGCATGGAAGCCGTACAACAAGTCGAGCTAGAAATACCATCCTTGCGTATTTTACTCGAAAATCAAATCCCGGAAGCCGAGTGGAAGAGGGATAGATATTAAGAACTCATCCTTCTGGATGAACGAAGGTTACGTGCACTACATAATGTGTAAAGATACCAGGCGCATATCAAACGAGCCTTCAACAAAAGGGTTAAGCCAAGGAACATCAAAGAAGGAGACTTGGTCCTCAAATCAATTAGGGCTCTTTTACCTGTCGATCCACGAGGAAAATTCAAACCTAATTGGGCCGGGCTATTCCTAGTCAAGTCCATACTTCCAGGGGGTGCGGTTAGGATCACAGACCTAGACGGGAACGAATTTTCCAACCCGACAAACCTTGACCAACTGAAACGGTACTATGCCTAGAATAGGAGCAAAAACGCGCCTCGCGTAACCTCACGTGTCGCTGTTGTGGCTTGAAATAAACGGCCCCGGGCCAAGCTAAATCAAGCTAATGTCATTTTCCTCTTGCATCTTGACAATTTGTCCTTCTCATATCATCAAATAAACTAAGTTGCATTTTCGGAGTAAATAAAGCTCATGCTTATTTTCTAAGTTCATTACAAGCTCTTGCTTAGAACAATTATTCTTTACATTTACTCGAACTACGCGCAAGGGTTTGATTTCATTTTTTTTTAAATGAATACGTAGGCAATCCTTCACGGGATACAACCCATTTAATTATTCTAAATTTAAATAGAAGGACATTTGCGAATACATTTGAAATTCGACAAGAATAATGAAAAGAAAGTCATAACGGTTTCATAACTAATTAACCTTTTTTATTTCATTTCTTTAATAATAATAGTACGTTACATAATAAAATCATAATAAAATAAATAGGCTAGGATTCTAAAAACCCCACCTTCTTATTACAATAATAATAATAATAAATAATAATAAAGACTTAGGCTACTCTTCTATTTTCCCTTTGCCTTTGTCATTTCTATCATACTTCTTGTCCCGACCTCGAGCCGGACGCTCTTGCGCCACTTCCGACCTAATCACCAATGGTCTCTCTCGTGGTCTTGTTTTGCCATTCTTGCCAACAACCATCTCGACGGCAGGAGAAGTCTTCAGTTTATTCGAAGGATGAACAACTCGAAACCCGGCTTCTTCCTCTCCCTCAGTCAGATGCTTCTCCTTCTCTTTTTCCATCTCGCGAACCTTGTAGTCAATAGACTCGCGCTTCCTTAATCTCTCACGCTCCTCCGGAGTAGCAGCTTTCCTCCACCGCAGATAGGAATCTGACACCCATAGGGCATTGGCGGAATAATTCAAGAACCAAATGTTCCTCTGATCCCATTTGATGGCCCATTCTCTTCGACTCTCAGTAGTAAGCGCCACGGCAGTCTGCGGGACAGTGTCAAGCTTTGGGATCATCTGCTTCAATCCAACCTGCCTCATCAACCTCTCCGGGAAGATGCATATCATAAACTTCAAGCCAGGGATGCGCACAGACCGGGTAGGATCCAAAGAAGATACTCCAGTGACATATTTGAGATGCCACCACGGTACGATCCATCTGATTAAGGGGCCATCTTCACTCTTCAATTTTTTTTCCCAGTAATTGTAAATTCGAGTGAAGTCCACCATGTAATGCCTGGTCCTCATTGCAATTGAGTGAGCGTTATAAGCAGGAACATTAACTGGGGGTTCGATCATTCGAAGACGCTCCATAAGCCAGACCTACCAAAAGCGGGTATTAAAAAAAAATCAAAAAAAAAATCGAAAAAAAAAATCGAAAAAAAAAATCGAAAAAAAACGAGAAAAGAAGGAAAAAAAAAAGAAAAAGGTTCTTTTACCTGCAATATAATGGGACTTCCCAAATAGGGTAGGTCGCGATTGGCTTTCCTGTTGTCTAAGCCCAATAGGATCTCTCCTAAGCACAGACAAGCTGGGCTCCTGCGCAGCTCCATTTGCTCAATCAAGCTCAAGCCACGAGGGTCGCCTCTCAAATCCTCATCAACATGCCCTTGAAGGACATACACATGTAATAGGCAAAATCCGAATGCCCTTCGCCTCGCAACATAAGAGACAGTGGGATCAGCCCTATTGATGAATCGATCTATGAAATCCAACATTCGCACTCCTTTAGAAGTCACAAGACGGTCAACATCAACTCTGGCCAATCCGAGCAAGTCTCTAAACTTGTTCTTATACCCTTGAGAAGTGGAGGGAATAGCAGGCAAATGTTCCGGGTCCCAACCACCAATCGCAGCAATTTCCTCGGGAAATGGGCAAATGTCGCCTCCAGGGAAGGCAAATACTTGATAATTCGGTTCCCAATAGTCAAGACAGGCATCTATAAATGGTTTGACTACCTTGATCAACTTCAAGCTCAAAAGCGATCCAAAATTATAAGCACCTATGTCGTGTTTCTCCACGTTAGAGAACTCATTCGTCCATTCCTTTAGAAAAATTTCAATAGTATTCATGATGTATGCTTATTTTGGGAGCTTTGTGTAATAAGACGGAGAAAGACGGAAGAATTATGTGAATAAAACCTCCCTCGACGTCTCTATTTATACTAAAAGCGGTTTCCTAAAATCCGTCAGGACGGATGCACCGGGGAACAAAGCGCGGCAGTGCTTTGCGCCTCTTGAAGGGACGCACTCTTCTTTGCGCCTCTTCCTCAGTATTCTTTCTGTGATTTTCCGCGTTGGATCTTTTCTAAATTCCTCAACGAATAATTTCCTATTCATACGGGTTATTATTTTGGTAAAGCGTCAGGTTGCCATATTTCGCGTTTCCTAATTTCGGGGACACGCATTTCGAGACGATATCGACATTTTCGTCATTTTAGCACACTTATACAATTCTTTTTAATTTTCTTTTTTTGGGGAAGCATTTCACCAATTTAATTTAATTTATTCATTTTTCAAATCTATACTTTTTGTATTTAATTTAATTATATCATTTTTTTTAACTTATACACTTCTTTTTAATTTTCTTTTTTGGGGAATCATTTCACTCTCCTTCCACATCACATTTACGACTTATATGTTTTTATTTTTTTTTTCCTTTTTTAAGGGGTAACCCTCCCTACCGTCCGGTCATTTCCGACCAAATTTTTGTATTTTCATTTCTGGTCATTTATTTTTGCATTTTTGAGTCATCGTTTTGCGATAATTTAGGCCATATGTACAAATATATGTTCTATGTGATTTCTGTGTAAATTTCGGCAGCATGACGGCGTAAACCGTCATCTACCAAACCTGTTCAAAGCTAACCTGTAGGTACAAACAAAGCAACCCAGCAGCAAAGGCACGCATGCCATCATATATACAACAAAAAGGGGATATATACACCAAACTGGGGGCTCGAGCCCCAAAACAAGTTCCAAATGTCCAAAACAAGTTCCAAATGTACAAATCTACAAAAATACAGCCAAAAAACAAGAAGCAACACGGAAGCTACTGCTGGTCGCCGTCTAGCTCAGCAACTCTCGCCCCGAGAGCAGCAACCTCGGCGTCGCGGACCTCGAGCTCCCTCAGCAGGCGAGCTGTCTCCTCTCGGGACAGGGCAAGCTCTCGGTCCAGCTCGCGCTCCCTCTGCAAACAACAAGAATTGGCTCATGTCAATCATTTCAAGTATAAGGAAAATTCGAAAATGAAGTAAACGGAAGGTTAATACCTGACGTCCTCGGCCGCCAACAAGTGCCTCGACGGCAATAGCCCGCAGCCGGTTGGCTATCCTCTACAAAGCCACGAACCGGGATGGCGCAACCTGCATTTCAAAAGGAAATTCTTAGCAATTGGACAAACTCGAGCAAATGTGTTCTTACACAAAACTATACAAGTTAGAAGACGCACCCTCCGAATCAGATGTTGCCACTCGTCCAAGCCAGCATCTCTCACCGCCGCGTCAAAGTCACGTAGCTCGGAGATCGTCGTCATCCCCGTCGTGTCAGTGTACTCAAGGGTCTCGGGGTACTCTGGGGGCTCGATGCCCGCCGCCTCAACCTCCTGCAAATCAAATGATTTCCATTAACCGATGATCATTCATTGTATTCTCAAATAATCAAAAGTAAAAGAGGATAAAGCACTTACCACAACCGGCCAGTACGCCAACCTCCCGTAGAGGAACACTGAGTAGTCCTCGCCAAGAAGAAGGAGGGCATCGCCACCGACGCCAGCCAGGTAAGCCTCCCACTCAGCCTCAGAAGGCTCCCTAAACATCGTCCGAGGAGGATCGATGGGAACCGTCAAGACGTCCCGAGAGCACTGACGAGCCAAGCGCTCACCCAAGTACCACACAGGACCTATCGACGTCCTCAGCAGCAGCCGGCTCGAGCTCCTAGGTCGAAGGACCTCAGCCATGAAAGGAAGAGCGCCAGCGTACTCTTCCCAAGGCCTGGGCACCCACTAGAAAAGCAAACCAATGGTCATTCTTATGATCAGTTCTAAAGTAAAGAAGAGAGACAGACACATGTAAGGTGGAATACTCACGCCGTCCAGCTGAAGAGCGTTCACCTCCCGCCGACAGACGTCGTGGAAGGAACGCCGACTCCTCGTACGACACATCACCCAATCTCTCACAACGGGATAGGCCCTCTCCACCGGCTCCTTCCTCTTGGGCGCAAGGCCCGGAAAGTAGGAGTACACCCACGCCTGTAAACGAGATAATCAATAACGATCTTTCGTGATTTGATAAGAAAAGAAAATGATCTTTCATGAAATAAAGTGAAGGTTCATACCTCCAACAGCAGTCCAGGGCCGACAGCAGCAGGAGAAGTCCCCTTCTCCATCAACTCCGGACGAATCACTGCCCTCATGAAGCGGATGAGGACCGAAAAACCAGCAGTGACCCAGTCCCAACAGCCTAGGGAGCTCAGGTCAGAAAGAAAGGGAATGAGCTTCGTCGAAAGCCTCTCTCCCTTGTCTCCGAGGTAGATCGAAGACAAGAACCACTAGAGCCACAAGCGGACTCTCTACTCTATAGTGTAGGGAGGAGGAGTCGTCTCCCACCCCTCGATCACCACCGACACCGGGGTCTTCCCCGCGAATTAGTCTCAAACGGTTGATCTCATGATTATTAGTAACTAATGTTTCCGCCATTAGAATAATCATTCACATGTCCAATAGTGAATCATTTGCCTGAAAGCATGATGATTCATTGGCAAGCCATACAAGAAACGTCATGAATTCTCAAGGAGAATCTGATGAACGATTTCAGTGTTTGACAGAATACTCTATTATGTGTTAAGAGGTTGCACATATTATAGAAAGTCCGAACACACGTAAAGATTTATGAAAATCCTAAACTTTTCAAGTTAAAAGGAGAAATAAGAAGTTTTGGAAAGATACTTAGTTGAATAAGAAGTTACTCAAAACTAATCTTTCCTAACTATGCTAGGACTTGTAAGAAGTGCTAGGCTAATCATCTTGACAAATTGTTGCAAGACTCTACAAAACATGTACCTAGTGCATTGTGTGTAGATGGAGTACTTGATCAGTACAAGTTATATCATTCACCACAAATTCGTTCGTTATGTGATAATCAATACCAAGGTCGGGAGCCTTGATGTGTACTTGGTAAGGTTCATGCTATGTGAGAGAACATGAATGTAAAGGAAAATGCAAGTATACTAAGTTTGAACACATGGACACATGGCACATTAAACTTCTATTGCAATCAACAAGTGTTTACACACTTTTGATATGCATCACAAGGATGTAATATGGTATTGACTACCCGAGTGTGATGTCGCCATTTGTCGTTTGAGTTATTATTAACTCACCTTATACATTGTTATATCCAAACGGGTTGTAGAGACAATTGAACCCCGTTAAAGTGAACATGGATTAACATTGTATTTGCCCATAGTCACTTGTATGAGGTGACGTCTCGAAGTGACTAGAGTGTGATGCGATTGATGGCAAGTTCAAGTGCCATAGAGTCATGTGAGATGACTAGTCGATCACATAGGCAGACTGTTAGGAACATTTTGTCGGGCCTAATGACCGCTTATAGAGTTCTGGCAAATTTATATAGCCTGGTCGTGGCGAGAGCTGCTATAGTATTCAAATGAGTCGATTCTTTTGACTAAAGAATATTCACCTAAGATGGCACAGTTTCAGATTAACTTTGATTTGTGTTACTACGACCTTCGTAAATGGGGTCAAATGGGCATATTTTGGGTTATGATGGCTGTGGCTAGTTGAAGGGAATGAGTGCGAAAGGAATTTTCCACCCCTAGTCAGGGTTATAACAATATCTCAAGGCCACTCGAGGAGTAATGAACTGGAAATGCGTGGCCACGCTCGGAATGTATCCATGGTGGATAAATCCGGTCAATCAGTTATTCTCCAGATCGAGGAAACCACTCTCGATATGATCACTTGCAAGAACGACCTGAAAGACACCTTGCATTGAGTGGGAGATAGTAATAGGACAAGAGAATTGGTGACGCACACTTGTCGAGGACAAGTAGGAGATTGTTGGAATATGTGTCCTCCGATAATAATGCGGTCACAACTGTTGATCATGGTGATCACATGTTTAAATCTCATTATAAAGAATACAATTGGGAAGTAATATTTACTGTCAACTGATCAACATATATCGGTAATGATTGGCTGACTAGAGTTTGACATTACTGTCGTGCGACGGTGTTGATCAGTTGATCCCCTAGGTCATACCTATAGGGCAACACTCTTAATTGATCAATTAATTGATCGTATAACGTTATGAGTCAATTAATTTAATTAAAATTGACGGACGATTTTGGAAGTAATATTTACGTATCTCATTGAAATTGATTAAAATGAGATACGGTCTGAGTAATCGAATTGTATCATTACTCAAATGAAATTATTGTTTAAGGAAACAATTAAATTTGAATGAATTATTATAAATACAAATTGTTGTGATTTATAATTGGTAAAATATTTTGGTACAAGTAATTATGAATTACTAAGTCGATTTTTGTATATGACGTATTTTTTAATACGTTGATCTTTAATATGTTAAAAATACATAACAATTTTATGGTACATATGACATGTGACATATTGACAAATTTGACAAAAATAAAATGGGTTCCATTTTATGAAAGTGCCGAAATTAGGAGGAGAATTAGGCTAATATTATGTTTATTATATGAGTGGTAAACACAATTATTACCTACTAAACTAGCCATGCAACCCTAATGCTCATTGTGAAGACAAACAAATGCATGCATTGGCTCCCTCCTCTCCCTCTTCCACCCGATTTTACACAAAGAAAAGGAAAGGGTTTTTGCCTTATTTTATCATATACAATACATAACATTGTTGTTGTATTATTCATTCTTCATTATTCTAAAACTTGAGTTTTAGAGAGATAAAAAAGCTTCCTTCTTCCTCCTCCCATAAACCGAAAATATTAAGTGTCCTATAATATTTTTGGGTCAATTTTTACAAGATTAATATTGTACTAGTATTTATAATATTAATTTTAAATTAAGAGTGTGCTTTGGGTATAAAGTTTTGGGAGAGATTCTATACTTGGATCTTAGTTCTTCCACTAAGGAAAGCACAAGAACAAGAGAGAAAGGTGATCTCTCTTGTGCCCATATAAACCAATATTCCAATGTAAGATGAAGATTCTTTCTTTATATTGTTCATTAGTTTGCATGCATAAGATCATTTAATTAATTTTATGACAAACTAAAATAAAACATATATGAGTATGTTAAGTATATAGATCTACTTTTCCTTCAATGGGCAATCCTAAGGCTATTTTTCGAAGCGATTTACGGTTTAGCTGTGAAACCGTCTCAATTTCACTCAAATGCTCAAAACTCAATGAAAATTCGTAACAAATACATGGTTATGATCCTTATATTATCAATTAGCCGTTTATAAAGTCAATTTTACAAGACAAAATCGTTTGGGGGAAAATCCCCAAATTTTCGACTAATTAGGGTCGAAAACCCTAATTTTGTCGGTCCCATTTGATCAAACACGGAAGATAAATGAAAGATTGATATACATACCTCGATTAGTCATGGCAAATGCAAGCTTTTGGATCAAATTTTGACGGAAATGGTTGGAATTTGAGAAAGAAATTGAGAAATTTATGTTTCGAAATAATGAAATGAACCATCTGTTTCATCAGGTTTTTACGCAGAACAGACACGCCCAGGAATAGATGCAGCAGGTACTGCGCCTCTTCCAAGGGACGTAGCTCTTGCTGCGCCTTTTCCTCAACCTCCCTTCATAAGAATTTTCAAAAATTCGTTGTGAGTTCGTTATTTTGTGGGCCCATCTTTGGTGCGCCTCTTCCTTGATGCCATATCGCATATTTGATCTGTTTGACGTATATTCTTCACCCAGACCCGCATCTTTCAAGCCAACAGCAAATTATCGCCTTATTTTAATCCAAGACTTAGCTTGTCACAACGAGCATTCCTTCTTTGACAGGTGTTTCGACACACCTTTATTCTGTTCCCCCAGCGAGAGTACACGGATAGACATTCCCTCTAGAGACATGAAGATCAGTTCCCGATTATGTTCTCCCAGCGAGAGTACACGAATAGACATTCCCTCTCGAGACATAGAAATCAGTTCTCGATTATGTTTCCCCACCGAGAGTTCACGACCGACAGTCATTCCCTCTCGAGACATGGAGATCAACTTCGACCCCAAGCTCATCCGAAGTTTGTTTGAAGCCGACCCAAGCAGATTTCTCCCAGCAGTTCCAGACTGTGTCCTGCTGTCTTCTCCAAATATCGCGTTTTGTTTTCCCTGGAGTTTCAAGGAATTTCAGGTATGGTCTCTTCTTATGGCTGGCGAGCCTCCTTACGTAGTCTAATGGACTTTAAACGACCCTCCCAGATAGTCGACGGACTCTAAAATGTTCCCGACTATAGGTCCTTGGCTCAGACCCCTTGAGCCGCCTCGCGTCGCCATAGTCGTCAGGTTGTAATCTTCGATGGACCTGATGGCTATACTTTGACTTTCGCCTTGTCCAAGCCTCAGTCAAAGTGGGGGCTTTGTAGATACCTAATTTCTGCACCTCCCGCAAACCACCTGGTGATGATTGGGTCGCATCTTTGGTACACGGAATGATTTATGACCGTTCGTAAGTTTATCGTGAAGTGATCACTCAAACACTTGTGTCTACCTCTTAATTGTCATCTACGTGCCGATACGGTCGATTTGGCAGTAATTTGAGTACATTTGGAGTCCGGGTCAAAAAACCGTCTTCATTTTTTAAAACCGAGTAAGAATGTTCTGGAATGTTTCGGATATTTCTATTCCATATTTTATAATCTTTTAATCTTTGGCAAATAATTTTCCGTAATATTCACACAAAATATTAAAGAAAACAAGATTAATCCGTTATTCCATAACCAAAACACGGAAATCTTTCTTCCGCAGGAGGAAACCACTTGGGAAAGGACGCAGCAAGTGCTGCACCTCTTCCCAAGACCTTTTCTGCGTATTTTTCGTATCTTTTCATATCTTTTCGAGATTTACTTCCAAAGTTTCTCCGAAAACGCTACTTCCTCCACGTGATTAGTATAAATAGAGACCTTCGGTCTCACATATTTCTCACGCGAGTGTCCGCCCTTCTCTTCTCCCTTTGCATTCTAGACCACGTTCTTACTTTTTGGCGTCTACGTGCTTGAACTTTCGACCACGTAAGCTCGGATCTTTCTGAGTACTAGCCTCGTTTTGCATGACCGACCAATTTGACCAACTCCACCATAATCAACTTTAATCAATCTTATTCGTTTTCCTCTTACGAGGGCACTTTCGTCTACACTCGAGTCGAGCATCACTAAAAGTTAACTTAGTTCATCTCGTTTCGTCAAACATGTAAGTCTGAGGGTGTATAATCCCTATTTTGTTTATTGTTCTTTATTTTTGTATCATATTGTAAGGTTTATGTCGAAAGTATCTCTAAAACCGATTTCTGAAACCATGCTTTAAATCCTTTTTTACGAATTACCAGAAAATGACCGTCGAGAAAGGACGCAGCAACTGCTGCGCCTCTTCGAAGGGACGCAGCACCTGCTGCGTCTCTTCATGAGGCTGCCGCAGTTCCTGCTTCCTTTCTTCTTCCCTCGTCTTTTGATAGTTCGATTGTTTTTGCTTTGTCTTTAATTGTTCATCGTTTATTCAACATGATAATTCGAATATGATAATTCTAACATATAAACCTTTGTTAATTAATTCGTCATTAATATCCTGACTTAAATCCCAAGTAATTCATATTTGCGGGTTTTCGTCATTAAAATCAAATTCGGTTCTTAGAGGTTCGATTCATCAATATTGAGTCTCTGGAATTCGTCATTGATACATTCCCGTCTGTTATTCATCGTCACCATCATTAACTCATCATTAATAATTTGTTTAATATAATTAGTTTGTTAATTTGTAATTAATTAACCTTATTAATCTTGTGAATAATTCGTTCTAATCGGTTTCATCCATGTTTATTGCTTTTATGACCCTCATTCATATGTAAATAACCTGCTAATCACTTTCACCCGAGTCAAATAATATAATCAAGCCTTAAATTCACCAACGAGTATTAAAGACTTGCAATTCCGGCTTCACAGCCAGAACTGAGCCAAGGAACAGACGCAGCAACTGCTGCGCCTCTTCCAAAGGACGCGTCTCTGCTGCGCCTCTTCCTGATTGATTTCTGTCTCAGAACTCCCGTTTTGCCTTGACGTAGTTTATTAATTGCGTATTTAATTAACTATTAATCGTATTATTACCCTAATTCCTGTTCGTTAATTGATTTATTTATTCTTTCTTTCTCAAACCATCCGTTTTAAATATATTTTCGACATAGATCATTTAATCCCAATGTAATTATTGTAATTTTCTTTATTATATTTTTTGTTGTATTCCTTTATTATTGCTTGTATGCCTTCACATGTAATTGAACTTAAATCTCTACTTTGACCTAATTGTATGATAAATTACGTGTTTACCGACTTAGTTAATTCTCACATGCTAGGATTAATTTAATTGATGTTGCATTGCATGCATATAATCGACAACATATCAAGTATAGACAACTTCCCTAATCATTAGTAGAGGCCGCTATCGAGGCGGGCGGGATTAGGTGTTCGATCAAAAGAGCTTCCTAATACGTACCCTCACCCCTTACTCCAGATCTCTGTGAACATCCGTGTTCATTGGCATCCACGAGAGTCATTCTAGACATAGAATGCTAAGGGTAACGAGTTCTTAGTGTCTATGTCATTACTTTGTGTCTTGACATGGCACGAGGTATTCGAACAGTTTCCAATTTTCCACAATAAATTGGTGCGACTCCACAAATGCAAACGCTTGTTTTTTTCCCAAGCGCCCCTGTGGGCCCGCGTCCACACTATTAACGACCTCCCATGTTGCTGGCTGGTTTGGGGAGGTCCCTACTTCGCGTATTCTTGTGAGTTTTCCGTATCGTCACTCTCCTCTTTTCTAGTTTGCATTTCCTTTCCTTATTTTTGAGTACAATGAGGGCATTGTACGGTTTGATTTGGGGAGGTTATGCATCCATATCTGTGTCTGCATTTATGTTTTTATTGCATTTTTGTTGTCACGTTTATTCAAAAAAATCAAAAATCACGTTTATTTTAGCATGTAGCTTGAGTCAGAACGGTAGATTTCTATGATGATATTGCACTGCAATTGTCTTTTCGCTTAAGCCTTGCATAGACTATTATTCTTTTTAGCATTGTCTTTTTGCATGTCCACGAGTTTATGTTAAAATTTAGCTGAACGAATAGACTTGACCTGAAAATTTTGGCAACCTACTTATAAATTCTGAGGTTTTAGAGCCTTATAAACTGGTGTCATTTATGACCAGTTTCATGTAGGATTTGTGAGTAGTTACTCCTTGCATAACATGTATCATTAATTTGCACGTTTATGAAATTCAATTGCTTTTTGCCTACATACATTCGGGTTAGTGGTTGGTGTCACATGCAGGGAGTGCTTACATTCCCCTTTCTCTTTCATTTTTACCCATTTAACTCCACATTAGCCAAATTTGCCTTTTGACCCTTAACTACATCCAAATTTAGCCTGCCTTGTCAAGCTAGTTTAGATTATTCTGTGGTATATTGTTTATTGTGCCAAGTTTGGCTTGTATCTGATGATTTAGAGTTGGTAATTTTAGAAAGAAGGAGGATGTGTTGAAAAAAGAATTGAAAAAAAAGAAAAAAAAAAAGAAACAAAGAAACCGTGCAAAAAAAGGAAAGAATAGAAAAAGAAAGAAAAAAAAGATGTTTGATTATAAGATCGGTTTCACTCCTATGCTTTCTTTATATCTATTGAGGAGTATGTTCAGTTTGGTTTGGTGAGTTTTGGTGCCAAATGAAGGGCACTTGTGCTTAATTCTATAATTGCGTATGAATCGGATGTTGTTATTTGGTTCTGTTTAGGTACTAGCTTGGCCGCCTATACCTCCACATTCCCATAAATGTTTTGCCTTTTCTTACCCATTGCCTCACTTTACCATACTTTTGTAAGCCCTCGGCTGTGATAGGACCTTGTTTGGTTGGAATGTGTGTACGGTAGCTAGAATTGTCTATCATCTTAGTTGCATTCATGTTTATGTGGGTCGTAGTTTAGGTGAGCGACTATATTTCTTCCTCTCTTACATATAAATGTTCATCCTTTGCTTCATGAGAGAAGAGTGACCCGTGAGAGTCCATCATTAAAGGTCTTGCAAGGTCGGCAGTTCAGCTTCATTATAAACATCTTACAACTCGTTTGCATTTGACTATTTCGCTATAAGTGTTAGTTCACTTGCATTAAATTGGTTTGAGTGGGCCTTTGTAGCTAGCTCTGAGTTTTCATATCTGTTCCATTAGTTTGTATTTAGTTTACTCGAGGACGAGTAAAGGTTTGGTTTGGGGAGATTTGATACGTGCATTTTATATAGTCTTTTTAAGCCTTTTTATGCACGTATTTCTATGCTATCCTCGTAGTTTTATGCTACGAAATTCCCCGAATATGCTACTTTGGTTTATTTTGCCTTATTTGCAGGAATGGACCTGAAAGTGGTGGAATCGAGCCTTTTATCGTCCTTTTGCATGCATTTGGAGGATGAGCAGATTTGGAGCGTAAATACCGATGTTACGGGATGCGTGAAGTCATTTTGGAGGCTAAATAAACAGGTCGTGGCTGAAACTAATGACACAAGTAGCTGGCTGAGTCAGATATCACTCGATCGAAGGCTTTCGAGGTCGATCGAGTACTTTTGGATAAAATAAGACCTCGATCGAGTACTATATTTACTCGATCGAAATGAGCTTTTTAGGCTTTCCTCGATCGAGTGGTTTTTCTACTCGATCGAGAGGTTTGGGCTTGTTTCTGCTTGATCGAGCAGTTTCAAATGGCTCGATCGAGTAACCCTCTAATGGGCTCGGCCCTTTTTAGCTTTAATTCGTTTTTAAGTCAAATACACTCGTCTTTCCTATATAGAGGAAGACGGGGAACATATCAGCACACACATCTTTTATCACTAAAAATTGTTCTCTGCTTCTCTTTTTCCGGATCTTACTCTGTAATTTTCCTTTCCCTTTTAATCTCTTTATTTAAAGCTTATTATTCTTTTATCCCTTGTTCTTGCTCCTTTCTTATCTATGTCTAGCTAATTCCCCTACTAGGATTTAGAGGAGTCAATGAACCAATGTTAATTTTCTAATTAGATTTACAGATCGTTTGTTGTTGTTATGTCTATGTTGTTAATCACTGCTTTAATTGTATCTAGCTATTTGAATCGATGCACTTAGCCTTTTTAACCTTGGTAAGCCTTGACCTAGACCAGAAGGTTGGAAGAGGTGAGACCCGCAGTGAACAATAGGATGCTTTAGTGAGGGTGGAAGCTAAGCTAATAGTATTTTAGGGCGAATTGAGACCGGAAGGAGATATTCGTTGCCCCTTAGACTGACACATCGACTGATCTGTGACCTTAGCTGTAATTAACTGACATTCATTGATGACCCGACAATCCTAGTTTTATCTCTTTCTTGTTAATTTCTCTTATCTTTAATTCTCTTCCCTTAATCTCATTAGTTTAGTTCAAACAATTCAAAACACCCAATTGTGACCTTAGACAGATCGAGTTGACAAGTAGATAGTGACCGCCTCCCTGTAGGGATTGACCCTACTTACCGCTGACTTCTGTTAGTAGTACTTAGGTATTTATTTTTGGTACTGAAAGGACGGTATCAATTGGCCGAGGAGAGGAGTGGATAGAGGCCACCCGTGCTACGTCTTCTCATAATCGGCGTCCCCGTCTTGAGATCCTTCACGGTAAAACCAAATGGGTCAAACTCGACAGAGACATGATTATCAGTGGTAAATTTACGGACCAACACCAAATTTTTAGTTATGTTTGGGACATGTAAAACATTCTTTAAAATGAGAGATTGGTGAGGGTGGGGAAGTTTCATAGTGCCACAACCGACTATAGGAGTCATATTACAATTAACGACTACAATATGACGATTACTACTCAAAGAAGAATAAGAAGAGAGGTTACCATTGGTGGATGTCATGTGCGACGACTCACCTGTGTTGATACGAAAATTTCGCGGAAGCGGTTTTAAAGAATAACGAAAATAATGGAAAAGGGATATTTGCTTCGAAATCTGTCTTGAAATCGAAACAATGGGTTATTTGCGTGATCTAGACCTATAGATCGAACAATGGTGATTGAATCGCAAGACCTATTGCTATCAATCGGGTTAGAGTTTGAAAACGCGTCAAACAATAACAAAGCTTAGAACGAACGCGTCGATCCGAAATTCACAATTGCACGCAGCAAAGCAAAGTTCTGTTTTTTTTATTATTTCTCAATCTGTGTGATAAACAATACATTAGACCTCCTTATATAGGAGTTAGAAACCAACCTAGCTAACCTAAAACACAATCTGAAACTTACCTAAAACCGTCTTGCCTTATTCTGTTAACTAGTAAATAAAATAAACTAATAATAATCTCTAATTAGGAAATAAACTAGTCCTAATGATTTATGGAAAACCTTTATTTTGTATCATACTCCCTTTATTTAAAAGAATCGTCCCGATTCTTAGAACCATGGAATCCACCGGGATCGAATACAATCCTAGCAAATTCAGATTCAAAATTGACTAAGAACATGAAGTTATTTCTGAAAATCATTGCTCTCCTTTTCAGCTTGTCATCTTCAATGCAGCCTTCAAGCTTATCCATATTTTCCCATATGAGCTCGTGCCTTCCACCCCACCACCCTCCTTGCACGGCATCAAGCTTTAATCCTTTTGAATCACCTATGTCAACTATAGGAATCTGGTTCATGAAATAATTATGCCCATCAGCATTACAAAATAATTTCCCATTGCGTACTTATTAACTAGATCTTGTTCTTGAAAAATAACATCACCATTAACCTCAATTGTCTCTTCATCATTATAATCATCAAAAATAGGAGGCAATTTCGGATCAAACTTAACATTCTCCTCGTAGATGCTTTGACTTGAGAATACTCCCGACATGTCTTCTTCTTTTTGCCCCCTTTTTTTCAGATTTTTTTTTCCGCGGATGAACAGTACCACGCTTGAACAGTAACTTTTTTTTTTTGTAACCGTCACGCCTTGAATAACAAGTTACGAGAAACTTGTTCCTAAGATGCTAAACCGATTAACCCTCAAACTAACTGTAAGAGTTTAACCCTTGAACTCCAATCGCAATCAGAAATCCAACTAACAACTTGGCTTTGACACGCCTAAAACCGTCTAGATTTAGGGAAATCAAGAGCCGAAGCTCTGATATCACTTATGTTACGAAAACTTCGCGGAAACGGTTTTAAAGAATAACGAAAATAATGGAAAAGGGATATTTGCTTTGAAATCTCTCTTGAAATCGAAACAATGGGATATTTGCGCGATCTAAACCTATAGATCGAACAATGGTGATTGAATCGCAAGACATATTGCTATCAATCGGGTTAGAGTTTGAAAACGCGTCAAACAATAACAAAGCTTGGAACGAACGCGTCGATCCGAAATTCACAATTGCACGCAGCAAAGCAAAGTTCTGTTTTTATTATTATTTCTCAATCTGTTTGATAAACAATACATTAGACCTCCTTATATAGGAGTTAGAAACCAACCTAGCTAACCTAAAACACAATATGAAACTTACCTAAAACCGTCTTGCCTTATTCTGTTAACTAGTAAATAAAATAAACTAATAATAATCTCTAATTAGGAAATAAACTAGTCCTAATGATTTATGGAAAAATTTTATTTTATATCATACTTCCTTTCTTCAAAAGAATCGTCCCGATTCTTAGAACCATGGAATCCACCGGGGTCGAATGCAATCCTAGCAAATTCAGATTCAAAATTGACTAAGAACATGAAGTTATTCGTGAAAATCATTGCTCTCCTTTTCACCTTGTCATCTTCAATGCAGCCTTCAAGCTTATCCATCTTTTCCCATATGAGCTCGTGCCTTCCACCCCACCACCCTCCTTGCACGACATCAAGCTTTAATCATTTTCAATCACTTATGTCAACTATAGGAATCCGGTTCATAAAATAATTATGCCCATCAGCATTACCAAATAATTTTCCATTGACGCACTTATTAACTAGATCCTGTTCTTGGAAAATAACATTACCATTAACCTCAATTGTCTCTTCATCATTATAATCATCAAAAATAGGAGGCAATTTCGGATCAAACTTAACATTCTCCTCGTAGATGCTTTGACTTGAGAATACTCCTGACATGTCTTCTTCTTTTTGCCCCCTTTTTTTCAGTTTTTTTTTTTGTGGATGAACAGTACCACGCTTGAAAAGTAACTTTTTTTTTTTGTAACCGTCACGCCTTGAATAACAAGTTACTAGAAACTTGTTCCTAAGATGCAAAACCGATTAACCCTCGAACTAACTGTAAGAGTTTAACCCTTGAACTCCAATCGCAATCAGAAATCCAACTAACAACTTGGCTTTGACACGCTTAGGACCGTCTAGATTTAGGGAAATCAAGAGCCGAAGCTCTGATACCACTTATGATACGAAAATTTCGCGGAAGCGGTTTTAAAGAATAACGAAAATAATGGAAAAGAGATATTTGCTTCGAAATCTGTCTTGAAATCGAAACAATGGGATATTTGCGCGATCTAGACCTATAGATCGAACAATGGTGATTGAATCGCAAGACCTATTGCTATCAATCGGATTAGAGTTTGAAAACGCGTCAAACAATAACAAAGCTTGGAACGAACGCGTCGATCCGAAATTCACAATTGCACGCAGCAAAGCAAAGTTCTGTTTTTTTTATTATTTCTCAATCTGTGTGATAAACAATACATTAGACCTCCTTATATAGGAGTTTGAAACCAACCTAGCTAACCTAAAACACAATCTGAAACTTACCTAAATCCGTCTTGCCTTATTCTGTTAACTAGTAAATAAAATAAACTAATAATAATCTCTAATTAGGAAATAAACTAGTCCTAATGATTTATGGAAAACCTTTATTTTGTATCATACTTCCTTTCTTCAAAAGAATCGTCCCGATTCTTAGAACCATGGAATCCACCGGGATCGAATACAATCCTAGCAAATTCAGATTCAAAATTGACTAAGAACATGAAGTTATTCGTGAAAATCATTGCTCTCCTTTTCACCTTGTCATCTTCAATGCAGCCTTCAAGCTTATCCATCTTTTCCCATATGAGCTCGTGCCTTCCACCCCACCACCCTCCTTGCACGACATCAAGCTTTAATCCTTTTGAATCACTTATGTCAACGATAGGAATCCGGTTCATAAAATAATTATGCCCATCAGCATTACCAAATAATTTTCCATTGACGCACTTATTAACTAGATCCTGTTCTTGGAAAATAACATTACCATTAACCTCAATTGTCTCTTCATCATTATAATCATCAAAAATAGGAGGCAATTTCGGATCAAACTTAACATTCTCCTCGTAGATGCTTTGACTTGAGAATACTCCCGACATGTCTTCTTCTTTTTGCCCCCTTTTTTTCAGTTTTTTTTTTTTTTTGCGGATGAACAGTACCACGCTTGAACAGTAACTTTTTTTTTTTTTATAACCGTCACGCCTTGAATAACAAGTTACTAGAAACTTGTTCCTAAGATGCTAAACCGATTAACCCTCGAACTAACTGTAAGAGTTTAACCCTTGAACTCCAATCGCAATCAGAAATCCAACTAACAACTTGGCTTTGACATGCCTAAAACCGTCTAGATTTAGGGAAATCAAGAGTCGAAGCTCTGATATCACTTATGTTACGAAAACTTCGCGGAAGCGGTTTTAAAGAATAACGAAAATAATGGAAAAGGGATATTTGCTTCGAAATCTGTCATGAAATCGAAACAATGGGATATTTGCGCGATCTAAACCTATAGATCGAACAATGGTGATTGAATCGCAAGACATATTGCTATCAATCGGGTTAGAGTTTGAAAACGCGTCAAACAATAACAAAGCTTGGAACGAACGCGTCGATCCGAAATTCACAATTGCACGCAGCAAAACAAAGTTCTGTTTTTATTATTATTTCTCAATCTGTTTGATAAACAATACATTAGACCTCCTTATATAGGAGTTAGAAACCAACCTAGCTAACCTAAAACACAATATGAAACTTACCTAAAACCGTCTTGCCTTATTCTGTTAACTAGTAAATAAAATAAACTAATAATAATCTCTAATTAGGAAATAAACTAGTCCTAATGATTTATGGAAAACCTTTATTTTGTATCATACTTCCTTTCTTCAAAAGAATCGTCCCGATTCTTAGAACCATGGAATCCACCGGGATCGAATACAATCCTAGCAAATTCAGATGCAAAATTGACTAAGAACATGAAGTTATTCGTGAAAATCATTTCTCCTTTTCAGCTTGTCATCTTCAATGCACCCTTCAAGCTTATCCATCTTTTCCCATATGAGCTCGTGCCTTCCACCCCACCACCCTCCTTGCACGACATCAAGCTTTAATCCTTTTGAATCACCTATGTCAACTATAGGAATCAGGTTCATAAAATAATTATGGCCATCAGCATTACCAAATAATTTTCCATTGACGCACTTATTAACTTGATCTTGTTCTTGGAAAATAACATCACCATTAACCTCAATTGTCTCTTCATCATTATAATCATCAAAAATAGGAGGAAATTTCGGATCAAACTTAACATTCTTCTCGTAGATGCTTTGACTTGAGAATACTCCCGACATGTCTTCTTCTTTTTGCCTCCTTTTTTTCAGGTTTTTTTTCCGCGTATGAACAGTACCACACTTGAACAGTAACTTTTTTTTTATAACCGTCACGTCTTGAATAACAATTTACTAGAAACTTGTTTCTAAGATGCAAAACCGATTAACCCTCGAACTAACTGTAAGAGTTTAACCCTTGAACTCCAATCGCAATCAGAAATCCAACTAACAACTTGGCTTTGACATGCCTAGGACCGTCTAGATTTAGGGAAATCAAGAGCCGAAGCTCTGATACCACTTGTGATACGAAAATTTCGCGGAAGCGGTTTTAAAGAATAACGAAAATAATGGAAAAGGGATATTTGATTTGAAATCTGTCTTGAAATCGAAACAATGGGATATTTGCGCGATCTAGACCTATAGATCGAACAATGGTGATTGAATCGAAAGACCTATTGCTATTGATGCGTGTCATTTATATGATGTTTTAAACCTCATTTTACACGCATTTCAGAGCTCATTTGTGTAGTTTATGCTACTATTACCCCCATTTCCGTCTACTTTCGTGTTTTTGTACTTTATTGTAGAAATGTGAAGAATTCAGCGGAAATCGAGCTAAATCTGTCCCCGAGTATCTTGCATTGCATATGACGTGAAGTATTCATTTAAGGAACGAGCTTGGTGCGCATTCCAAGGCCCAAAAGACAAATCCACGAAGTTTTAGAAGCGGACTACCAGTTAAGCAGTCGATCGGCTGGCCCCCTTAGTCGATCGACCAACCCACGACTACAGAAGCTACTGTATACTGCAGAGCAGTCAATCGACCGCCATGCTTAGTCGATCGACCAAGTCGTAAATCAGACGTGAATAAGAAGATCGAGGAAAAGCAAGCCCATAGTACATTAGGTTTTGGAATGAGAACTACGTTGTATTCTATATAACGTAAGCTAGGTTATTCAGTTTTATCATCTAGTTTTTAGCAGACAGTTCTTAACACAATTAAACATTCATTAGTTAGATTATTTCCGTCAATAAAGCTACTCTTTTGCAATCGGTTTTGGATCCTTTTCTCTGCAACCTCGGTATTTCCTCTGTTCTTATTTCAGTTTCATTGCCTTTTTTATTATTCATAGATATAGAATTGCTAGTTAGTATCCAAAGCCAATTATCGTTTATCGCTATTTGTTATTTGATTACTTCAAACATGAATTCAATAGTTTATGTCGCTATGATTATTGTTGTTTTTATCAGTACCATGAGTAGCTAAATTATTCGTGCTAGGATGTAGGGGAATTATAGTATAGGCGGCGTTAGTATTAATTTGGCCTGAAATCGCGTGTCAGTCGATCGACTACCATACCTGGTCGATCGACTGACCACGTGAGGTTTACCTTCGTTTTAATTGTTTTAAATGTTGTATTTGACGAATCGAATGCATGCGACTAGTTGAATGCTTAACATATGACTGGCCCATTAGATCGAGAGATAAGGACAGTTGTTAGATCACCAATTAAAATGACTAAACTATGCTGAGATCGAAAGATAGGTAAAGTTTAGACCGTTAGTCACTTTTCAGGACGAAAGTCAATATTAGTGATATTAGGGACTCATAGCGAGATCGAAAGATGTTATCTGTTAAGAGTGGACCGAGAGGACCTCTTTATTTCCCGCCTCATGTGTTTGATTTAGACTTGTTTAGTATGTTGCCGCCGAAACTATAACGAACCGACCATCCTAGTACCCTTCTTTTATCTATTTTATTCACGCATTTAGTTTATTGTCTTTTATTACTCATAGCTATAGACTAAATCAACTCAACCCCCACATTCGTTACTTTAGACTAGAATTAGATAGCTATAAATTGCATTCGCCTCCTTGTGGTTCGACCCTGTTACCACTAGCCTAGGTTAGTTTTAATAGGAAATTATAAATCTTATTTTTGGTACTCACAACGACGGGTATCAAATTTTGGCGCCGTTGCCGGGGAGGCAATTGTTCTAATTTTTAGTTGTTTTATTTTAGTCTTTCTTAGTTTAAGGGACATCCGTTCCTTAAACTTTTCTTATATTCCTTTTGTAGTTTCTTCTTATGCGCAGGTCACAGGGTGGTGAACTATTACCGTTCGATCCTGAGATTGAGAAATCTTTGCGCGAGTTGAGACGATCACAAAGGGTATTACCGACAGAGGAAGAGCTGAGTACTCTGTCAAGCTTTTACAAGAACAAGTTGTTCGAGGAGGATCCACCTTCATCTCCTGTTTCTAATTCATCAGCTGAAACAGTCACTTCTCCAGAGTTCCTAGAGATGGCTGTAGAAGCAACTATAGCAAGTCATTCTGAGCCGACAGCTGCAAATCTATACAAGGGGTTTGAATTACCTGGAGCTGATAGGAAATTCGAACCGAAGCCTTCTTATATCAGTTTGGTTGAGAAAAACCAATTCGGGGGAGCTGCAACTGAAGATCGTATATGGCACTTGAACTTGACATCAATCGCATCACACTCTAGTCACTTCGAGACGTCACCTCATGTAAGTGACTATGGGCGAATACAATGCTAATCCGTGTTCACTTTAACGGGGTTCAATTGTCTCGACAACCCGTTTGGATGTAACAAAGTATAATAAAAGAGTTTTAAAGTAAAACTCGAACAACAAATGCGATTATCACATATGAATAGTCAATGCCTGATTACTATTTCATGTTCTATAATCTAATTTGATCTTGTATGTAGTTGATCATTTCAATTTAATTGAAATGACATGACTCATCATGTTTAGCCTATGAGAAGGCTTTGGTTAGTAGGTTTTATCAACTTCTTGTACCTTACTCAACCTCACTACATACTCATTTTCCTTTGTAATGTATACATTTGCATTACAAAACTTTCTGAGTACGTGACGAGATCCAATCAAGACACAGGCCTTGTAGCCTTAGAATAGCTCCCACTGTTTTCACAGTGTGCGGGACTCATCCTTCTTGCACATCCCATGATTGCAAGTGTCCTCTATTTCCGTTGTAAATATTTCTCATTGTTCTTTATTGCCTAGAACGATTCTAGAAAATCTATTTCTTAAATAACATAACCACAATGGTATCTTAACCATCCTTATGTGTTTTGATTATGGTTTTGTCGGAAACCATGCACAATCTCAATTATCAATTGTCACTTGTGTAACACCCTTACACAAAATTGCATCAAAAACACTTTGCATTATATCCTTAATGCTTTTGCAAGCACTTAAGAGTAATCTTTATGGCTTACTTGGTAACTTATTACTTAAATTCGATTTTGAAACAATTCATCATACTCAAAGTATATGAAGTGTTATACATCATTTCCTATTTAATTGATTCGGCAGTGGAAGTAAAAGGAATCAATCAAATTGTTCAATTTTTGATTGAACTAGTCATGAATCTTATCAACATAAGACTTTTTATTTGACGCTAATATCATGTGGATTTATTTTCATAAATCCGGATATTGAAGATGTATTATAATACTCCAAAAGTCTTAAATCATTCGCAATGATCAATATGTCATCTACATATAAGACTACTAAAATTTCCGTAACTCCCACTAAACTTCATGTATAAATACAACTTCTCGACTTATCGAGAAATGTCTTATCACATAATCAAAATGTTGATTTCAACTCATTGATGTCCTACTTAAGACCATCTCTTAAGTTTCACATTATCTTAGGATAGTAAGAATCTATAAAACTCATGACATGTATTGAATACATTCCTTCTAATTGAAGAAGTTGGTTTTAGATTCACTTGCTATATGTATATCATCATAATGAAACACAATCCCTAAGAAGATCCAAATAGACTTAAGCATTTCAACTAGTGCAAAACCCTTTGCAACCAATCAAGGTTTGAAATTTCTCTTTATTAGTGCAAAACCCTTTGTCACTAATCAAGCCTTTTATTTCGGATTTTCATGGCTCTAAGCCTTGTATTGAGTTGTGACTTAAACACTCTCATGTAAGTCATATGTTGTAATCAACTTGAATCAAACGATTTCTTTATAAGTTATAGCTCTTTGCTTTCTTAAAAGTAGCATGAATTCATCATCTTTAACAAGTGACGAATTTAACCTCCTAGGTTTTAAAGAAACAATATGTCTTACACAAAACGTCTCATGTATACAAAACGTTTCATGTAGCCAAGAAAGACTAGTTTCTTGCGACATAACATTCTTTGTGGCTCTTAAATAATTTCTCCCACTCCGTCTTCTAGAAATAAACTTGTATTTTAGAAAGACAGCTTCACGAGCTACAAACTCGTTGTACTCGTGATTATAGTAAGGGAAAATGAGCATTTGTTTCTTGTGAGAACTTACAAACATGGTACCCTACCATTTCATATCTCATATGATTCGTTTTAGTTTTAGTGGAAAAATGATTTAGACAAAATATAAAATCCCCAAAAGGATCAAGTAACTCAAAGTAACTTGATTGAAGTCCAAACCATATCGAATAGCATTTGAATTATTATCCAATCACACATTATCCCATAATGCATGCTAAGAGAGATTAATTTGTGATACTATATCACATTTTCTTTGGTTTATATCAAAGTCTTCACTTTGATAATCCATCACGACTAAATCGTGATTCTTTGAACACTTTGAACTTCTTCAAAGATTTCTCTATTTACCTTATTAAGTGAACATATTAGCGTCAACTTAAATCGTTGGTAAAAGAAAATGATCAACCTATTTTGGATCAATGATTTACAACCTCGATCTCCTTTTCAACCAAAAGGCACGAGACATCTTGCTTTGAATACAAGATACGCATATACCATTAACAATCTAATGGTTTCAAGAGTACTCGATAACTCTTTGCGTTAATCATTCCAGAATTTAAGGTTTAATCTTGGGTTACCAATTTGAGTCTTGCATCATCTTCATGATATATCATTCTAGTTTGGTTTAGAATATAATCACCTTGATAATGGGCTAGCCATACATCAAATCGTGGTGTATAGGGTCACAAAAGTGAAACCTCTTTTGTATCTTAACAAGTATATATTCTTATTTAGAGTTTATGTACTTAATAGTCATAATTAAGTACAATTATAAACCCAAAACTAGATTGATTACAAAATGACTCTATCTCTCGATATCATTGTTGCTAGTCGTCATATTCTAATCATTCTATGTATCGCATACAATGATGAAACCCTCCACTGGTTTCTAATATTGACGAAGTAGTTCTAGCAAGATTTATGTCAATCAAATACACATTTAAAGAAGAAGATCTCATTAGATGTCCCACAACTAACTTGTTGATTCTCCAATAATTTGGGGTAGTTTCCTTTCTAGTGTCCAACATTTAAGACAATGGAAACTTTATCGGTCGGGATTGATAGGTTTAGTATTGTCATTCTCAACAACTTTACCTTTAACATTACCTTGTATCAATTCCATTCTAATTTTACTTCTTGAACCTCGTCCTTTTTTTAACGGTTTAAGAGAATGCTCCCACTCATTTCAAAGAATCTTTACTTAGAGAAGCAAAGTTGAATCTTATGAAGATTACTCTTCAATTCAATCGTTTTAGTCTTAAAACTTTTATTGAAGTGGTTGCGTTATTTTGGTCAATTACGAATTCTTGACAAAACTAATTACCAAAACAATTTATCGCTTCAAGGTACTTAATTCAATTAAGTATATGAAAAACAATCCATTGTAAGTAGATGCGTTAGTCAAGAATCAAAAACCTGTTTGATAATGAATAACTTATATCTATACTCTTTACAAGAGATCCTTAGCAATGGTTCATTTGAGGTTTTAGAAGCAAAATTCAAATTTGTCTTAAGTTACGATGTTTTAATGGAGTTTTGAATAAAAAATCGAAATGATATCGTATATGATTGTGGTAAAGAAATAGAACAATATAATAACGGAATAGTGGAAAACTTAACATTTATCGTTTTATTAATACTTGTAAATAACAAGTAAATCATTTACATAGTGACCTCTACCCAACTATGATAAATGATTCCGAGATCCAAATTCATATTAACTTGGGCACGGGATAGCCGATGGAACTCTTATCAATATAACTCGGTGGACTAACTCTTTAATCGATTCTACTTTTAGAATTCTCGGTCGATAAAATTACTCTAATATTTATCTATAGCCCGGAAGACATGCGACTATGGTCACGAATACTTTCGTTGAGCTCAATCCAAATTTTGAATAAATGTGTCCATGATCCAAATCCACATCAACTTTGGCACGTGATAGCCGATGAAACCCTCATCAACACGAATTCGGTGGATAGACATTTATCACCCACTTCCCCTACGTAACAAGGTTTGTACCCCGGGATGGCCGAGTGCACTCCCTTATGAAATAAGTTTTCATGGTTTCTACTTTTTGGTAAGGCTATGTCTCAATTGTTTATTTTTAGCGAGAGGTCATGTCAATTTATTATCTATCACGTTTTAAGTGAACTAAAGCGGTGAACTACGATAATTCTAATTGACACGGTCGATAAACTCGATAAAACATAATGCATGTTAGTTATGGCGATTTAACGATGCATGCAACATAGAAATAAAATGCAAAGCATAAAATAAATCCTAGTATGACCTTCCTAAAATAGAAAATCTAATAAACTATTACATATTCGGAAACCAACTTCATTGGTCCCTTGATCTTCGGTTTTGGCACGCATCTCGAGGTAATACCGTCTTTATGTATCGCCTTCTTGAGTGACACCGTCTTCAAGGAACTCCGGAATAAATAAATTACATAATAAATTACATAATTTCCTATTATACATTTGTAATTAAAATAAAATTAATCTATTAAATTACAAAACGGTGATACGAGATCACAATAAATTACAACCGAATCGATATTCCCATACATTTCAGGTAATACCAATTAAAAACTAAGGCCATACTAAGTAAAAATTACATAATTCAAAAAATTACATAAAATAAAATTATGACAATCATAAATAAAATGCAGCATTATAATATGTATGAACATGCCCAATATTATGCTAAATCGCCTTTAAGGAGCCAATATCGTATATTAAACGGTTTTTACGGATTTGTGTGATTCAACCTTTTAAAATCACAATAAATTACATAAAATCATATTTATGCACACGTTAATTACCCTAACCAACTTAGGACTCAAAATTAGTCTCCACTAACTTATGAAAATAATTAACTTATATTTCTTAATATTGTTCATAAAAGGACTTAAAATTACAAAATAAAATGCCATAAACTTCAAATAAATCACAAAAATTTCAAATAAATTTGAAATTTGAAATTTAAACTTATGAACATTCTGGAAAAATATCATGACACTCATAATGTTCAAAAACTTAGGTTAAAAATTTCGAAAATTATCGGGAAAAACAATGTTGCGGTTTATCGGATTCAACAATTATAATCATAAAAACATGAGAAAAATTATATTCATCAACTTTTCAATTTTAGATCTGAAAAAGATAATAAAATGCAACATGTGACGTTTTTCCTTAGTCATGAAGTATGTTTTAGCAATTTTTCACTAATTAAGTCACAATTTATGCTATTTTTCATCAAAAATCCATAAATCATGCATGAAGACTTCATTATAGCCAATTATTTTACACACATCTTGTAAAATTGCATGTGACAACATACTAAATTTCTATGACCAGATTCGAAATATTTCTCATATTAACCTATTTTTCATTTAAATTCGATTTTTATCATGAAAAATCCATATTTCGAGCATAAAAATCACTGGAAAATTCGAAGTTTAGCTAATTTTCGTCCAAAAATGACATTTTTATCATAAAAATCACATTTTAATGCCAATATTATATAAAATGAACAATAAAATCCATAAATTAAACCAAAATATCCTAAATACATTTTAGGATCAGAAACTTTAACATGCAAAATTTATTTCGTGATATATCATAATAACACAAATTTACAAGTTTTATATGTTAATCGTATAACTCGGAAAAACTATAACCGATTTGCATGCAAACAACCAAAGGCTCTCTGATACCACTTGTTAGAAATCTATATCTCATTATTTAACATATTCATATATGTTTCAATTAATTTAGTCATAAAATTAATTACAAATCTTATGCATGCAAACTAAAATAGATAAGTGAAGAAATCGTTTTTCTCACCATATGATTTTCGGTCATATTGGGCACCAACAAGATCTCCTTCTTGTTAGTTCTTGAGCTTTCCATGAATATAAGGATGATCCGCCAAAAATCCCAAAGTAGAGATTCTCCTCTTGATTGCACCCAAGATTATCCCTTATCCCCACTAAATAATATTAGCTAGATATTAGTTTAGTAGTTTACCTTAAAATTGATTATTAACACTCATACATTACATTAATAATTTTAGTAATCTTTTATGAACAATTTGAATCAAAATTTCTCAAGTTTTAGAGAAAGATGAAAAAAAGAGAGAGTTTGCATGTCAATGAATAATAATAAGAGAAAAACTCTCAATAATGATTATAGTAAGAGGGTGGACGGTTTTGGGTAGTCCATATAGGGCATCTTACTTTTCCTTTTTGTCTTCACAAGAAAATAGATGTGTAAGATGTGTAAGACTAGTTGTAGGTAGGCATCATTATGTTATTTTATCAAATAAAATAAAACAACCAAAACCCACTAACACACCCTCCATTTTCGGTCCATATACATAAAATGGACTACCATTTTATTTTGTCAATTTGTCATTTGTCACACAAAATATCACATGTAGTATGATACATGTTATTAATTAATTTAATGCATATTTATCACATAAATATCATTTTATGAATTAATTAAGTTACATCCAATAAATTGACTAGTGATCCTTGATCACATAAATAAAATGGGTCATGTATTTATAATTCACAATATCTTGTAATTAAAATTAACCATTCATTCTTATCTCTATTGTTTCTCAAACAATAAACAATTTTAGTAACAAAACATTTTATTACTAAAATAAATCTTATTTAATCCCATTACAATAAGATATCAATATTCTCTCTCACAAATTGAAATGTTCAATTTTAAGGAATTGATTAACTTGTATCGTCATACAATCAATCAACTTTACGGATAAGGGCATCATCCTTTAGGTGTGACCTTAAGGGATCAATCCCGACCACCACCGTCCCCACGACATGAACGTCAAACTCTAGCAAGCCAATCGTTACCGATTAATGTTGATCAGTTGACTATATAATTGAATCATCCCTTACGTATTCTTTATATGAGATTTAATAATGATATTTAAATCATGTGATCGCACTATTGTTGAGGACACATTTCCCAACAGTGTCTTCGTCGATCTATCGGCCATTTGGAGTGTGATATTGGTGCATTTAAGCTCTCCCATCCCCAACCTTTTACTCATCGAGTACGGCATAACACTCACACTAGCCCCTAGATCACATAGGGCTTTGTTGATCGTCGTGTCGCCAATGGTACACGGTATTGAGAAGCTTCCCGGATCTTTGAGTTTTGGAGGTGAACTCCCTTGAAGGATTGCACTGCTCACCTTAGTGAAGGCGATAGTCTCAAGCTTCCGGATTGACTTCTTCTTTGTGAGGATGTCTTTCATGTATTTCGCATAGGCCAGCACGTGATTGATTAATTCCGTGAAAGGAATTGAGACTTCCAAATTCTTCACAATTTCCATAAATTTTCCAAGTTGGTCATCAAATTTGGGCTTGGCTTGACGGCTTGGAAAAGGAAGTCTAATCACAATGGGCTCCTTCTCCTTGACCTTGTCTTCATTTTTCTTTGAAATTTCTTCTTTTGATGGTTCTCCATCCTTGGAGTTTTGCAAAAATTCTTCTTTGTCACTAGCTTCCACAACTTCATCCTAAACTTGCTTCTTCGGTGCTTCATACCTTGTACCACTTCTCAAGTGAATGGCACTAACCGTTTCATGTCTTGGGGGATTACTTTGAGGTAGCAATTGCCCCTTTTGTCTTTGTGAGCTTGAAGATGCTAGTTGAGTCAATTGGGTTTCCAACATTTTGGTGTGAGCTAGGATGTTATTGATGGTGATTTCCTTTGCTTGACTATTCTTTTGCATTTGAGTGAAGAACTCTTGTTGATTCTTTTGCATTTGAAGTACCGCTTTTTGAACATCAAAACCTTGGTCATTTTGTTGATTGTATGAAGTTTGATTTTGGTAACCTTGGTTTAGGTTGTAAAAGGGTCTTTGATTTTGGTTTCTCATGGGAGGTGGGGTGTATGTTGTTTGAGGGTTTTGAACATTTTGGCTTTTGTATGAGAGATTTGGATGAAATTTGGTGTTTTCATTGTAATAGTTGGAATAAGGGGTACCACTCTTGTATGCTTGGAAAGCATTCACTTGTTCATTTGTTCCCCTACATTCACTTTGGTCATGTCCCAAAGTTCCACAATTCTCACATATCCCACTTGGGATTGATGAAGATGCCGTCATGGCATTAACATGATGCTTTGGTGATTTTGAGGCTTATTCAAGTTTAGCCATAGTTTTTTCAAACTTCAAGTTGATGGTATCAATGTGAGCACTAAGTTGAGCACCTAATTGAGTAACGGAGTCCACTTCATGCTTTCCTCCTCTAGTAGCCTTGCGAGGTCTACTATATTGTGAGTTATGGACCGCCATTTCCTCAATTTTGTTCCAAGTTTGATTGTCATCAACTTCGGTGAACATTCCATTTGATCCCATGTTGAGAATGTTCCTTGAATCTTCATAAAGACCGTTCCAAAATTGTTGTACCAAGAACCACTCGCTAAGTCCATGATGAGGACATGAGCGACAAATTCCTTTGAATCGCTCCCAAGCTTCATACAAAGATTCTTCATCCCTTTGCTTAAAGCCCGTAATTTGAGCTCTTAGCATGTTAGTCTTTTCCGGTGGATATAATTTTTTGTAGAAAGCTAGAGACAACTTCTTCCAAGAATCAATTCCGAGAGTAGCCTTATCAAGGCTTTTCAACCATTGTTTCGCGGTGCCAATTAGAGAAAAAGGAAATAAGACCCATCGAATTTGGTCTTGAGTTACACCGGTTTGAGACATCGCATCACAATAGTCGCAAAAAGCCTTCATATGAGAATGAGGGTCTTCACTAGGCATTCCCCCAAATTGGCTTCTTTCGACTAATTGGATAAATGCGGATTTTGCAATAAAATTTGCGGTTAGATGTTGTGGTGTGGGAGTACCATTGGGTAGGTTCTCCTCGGTGGGTACGGAATGTGATGAAAACTTAGGCATTGTGGGTTGATTTTGTGTTGGATTTTGTGTTGGGTTCTCCTCACCTTCTCTTGCAAAAGGGTTGATGAACTCAATAGTATTTGGTTGAATAACTACAACCTCACCAATACCTCTCAAAGTTCTCCTAGAAAGTCTTCTATTGGTTGTCAAAGTCCTTTCAATTTCGCGATCAAAAGGTAACAAGTCACCTTGTGACCTTCTAGACATGCAAAATATCAAACAACTCGAAAACAATTAGAACAAACCTTGAGGATTTTTACTTCCCCAAGGCAAAGAAAGACACAACTAATAACAATACAAGAAAATCTAAATCAAGTTAACACTGTCCCCAGCAACGGCGCCATTTTTGGTCGGGATTAAATCTTTCGGTAACTTGTCGTTAGGAGCACCTAGACCAAAACACAATTTCTAACTTCACAAACAACTCTACAATTAGTAAAGAGGCAAGTAAAGGTCGGATTCCAAGGGACGGGAATTGAGATGAGATTTCTATTGCAACTAGTGGTGTCTTAGGGGTGTCACAATTGGGGTTTGATGTAGAAGGTCACTAAACTAAATAGCAATGAAAGTAAACAAGCAAGATGAATTAAAAGGGTTGTAAACAATTGATAAAAAGCACTAGGGTGTCATGGGGTCATAGGGGATTTATGGGAATTGATCATACAAACATATTCTCAAGTTATAAGCAAGCAATTATTGTTGTGATGGATCGAGTTGGTTTATATCTTACAATCCTAGGAAAGTTTGGGTCCCGGAGCCGAATCGATTAGATTGTATAACACCTACAAGTCGACTTAGTCTTCCCTACTCAACAACATGCATGGTCTAATGAGACTCGAGTTGGTTTATGTCTTACAAGTCTCATTGAAAAGATAGGTGATGGGTAAAAAATGCAAGGATTCATAGGCTCACATTTCATCAAACATAACACGTGCATGAGTTGAGATCATAACAAGCAAGCAAATAAACTATGAAAGCATATTAATTTAAGCACACTAGTACAAAATTATTTAGGAAAAATTACAAATAACCACCATGTATTTACGTATTTTTACAAATAACCACCACGTATTTCTATTTTTACAAATAACCCCCAAGCTTTTATGTATACTCCCCAATCACCACCGTATATTTGACCCGAACTCGTTTTTTATATTTTCCGACTCATTAATCAACAATTTATCTGAAATACCTAAGTTACCCTTATCAACTTATACAATCCAAAATTAACAAAACATTTCTATTTCTATCTTTTTCTATTTCCTTGAAGACCCAAATCAATTAAAATTCATATGGAAACCTAAATCCCCCAAATCAATTGATTTATCTGAAAACCTTAAATCCCCCAAAATCCTCCCACATTTCACCAACACTCATCTCCATTCTCCACCATGCCGAATTCCAGTGCAGCAACAACCCGATTCCGCGCTCAATTAAGCAACCAACAACGGCATTACCGTCACAGCGTTTGTGTGGGAGAATGTCGTTGCTGCCGCGAACATTGCACACGAGCAGGTTCAAGAGACGACAGTTGTCTCAATGACCATTAACATGAGGCCTCGAACAAACCCGCCACTTCCTAGAGACTCAATGGGAAATTGCGTGTTTGACATTCAAACAAAGGCAACGAGACAAGGGATGGCGTTCCAAGAGCTTGTCTGGGAAATCCATGGCTCCGTTTCGGAAGCCAAATCCTTAGTTGAAAAGTTTCAAGGAGTAAATGGAGCAGAAATTATACGTGAATATCGAATGGTCGCAAAGCAAATTGATAAAGAATGTCATTCGAATGTGTATCGCGTTACTAGTTGGTGTAAGTTTGGATTGAATGACGCCGATTTCCGGTTTGGGAAACTGAATTTGATGATGCCAGTTGCTGGGAAAGCTCCAAAGACACTTAGGACTAATTGATTTAAGGGATTGTAAAGAAAATTTGGATCAATTGATTTAAGGGATTTAGGATTTCCATATGAATTAATTGATTTGGCTCTTCATGAGGAAATCAAGAAAGATAGAAATGTTATGTTAATTTGGGATTGTATAAGTTAATAAGGGTAATATGGGTATTTCAAATAGCTTGTTAATTAACTAGTCGGAAAATATAAAAAATGAGTCTCGGGTCATATATACGGTGGTAATTGGGGAGTATACGTGAAAATATGGGGGTTATTTGTAAAAATAGAAATACATGGTGGTTATTTGTAAAAACACGTAAATACGTGGTGGTTATTTGTAATTTTTCCAAATATTTATTTGCGGCTCCAAAAAAGGGGCCTTTTGCGGCGTTTTTGATGTAGCAGCAAATAAGGGGGCCGCAAATAGCAATGTTATTTGCGGCGCTTAAAAAACGCCGCAAATAAATGCCTATTTGCGGCGTTTTTTTTTAAAACGCAGCAAATAAATCTCTTATTTGCGGCATTTTTTTAAAAAAACGCCGCAAATAGTAAAAAAAAATAATTTTTTTTTTTTTTAACAAAATCTAATAAAATCAAATAATTTTAATTTAACTCTTAGATATATTCTTCCATAACACAATCTTAAATGATTTTAGTAAGTATTCTAAATTCATACATCAAATAGAACTAAAACACATACATGATTCAAAAATAGTACAAATGCAATATAAAACTTAAAGAATTTAACTAAATACTCTAGACGCCTAGCAACAACACCATCTCACCACCACTTGAGCTTCGCAGTCGCAACATTTGCTACGTTAGAGCCATCTCGCTTTTGTTTAAGATGTGAAGAAGTCGATGCACTAAAGGATATATCCATCCGTCGACATATCGACCGCTTTTCTTGGATGTTCACCTGTCATTAATGCAACAGAATACATTACCTTAATCGCCTTCAATGAGTACCTTGGGCGAATAAGTCAAAAACAAATGAAAACTAAATATATAGATACACAAGACCCAGAGCATCACAAATTTCACAAGTCTAATAGAATCCAATGTGGTTGCTAAGTCTTTGATTAGTTATTATCGAGAAAATAATTTTTGATTAATTCATGGAATAGTAACTCGTAGGATGTCAGACCGTTCGAATTTGATGTTAAATAGTTGCAAATGGTAATGTAGTATGTTGAGGGTGTATTGAATCTTCAATTTCAGGGGAACTTGGCTTGGACTAGAGATAGTATTGAATATCAGAAATCATACTTTATAGGCACTTCAAGTATATCTAGAAAATTTACTTTGATCAGGCTAGCAAAGAGAGTACTTTTCCTTCCTAACAAGCTTGCAACCTTCAACACTTTTTAGCAGAGGCACATACCGAACAATCAACCTTTCATTTTCCAATGAGACCTGTGAAAATATGCTCACTTAAAATTTACAGTTGACTTTAAACAAAATACTTAGTAGTACCAATTACCATGTTCATTAACTTTGAGCTACAGCTAAAACAAACTTATATGACCAAAAACAAGGTCCACAAGACAAGTAATTAGTATCCACAGGATTAAATTTGAAGCAAATATGGTGTCAAGCTTAGCCAAAAGATCACGACCAAATTAATCTAATACAAAAATGACTAAACTTGGAACCTGATATGGCAGTATGATAGCAAATAGCACGGCTAAAATGTCCCATATTCTAATGACATGGGTTGAACCCATGTCAAATAACAAGACTGTCAAACAAGGCTAAATGGTCTACTTAAAGAGCTATCGACTGAAATTTAATGTAGTGGAAAACCCAATTGAGGTGAAGTTAGATCGAGTTCCTAAAAAGTACTTGTCCTACCTTTGATGTCTGTGTTCTTTCTCTGCCACAATTGAGTTCCTGAAAAATGTCCATCATAAGTTCAGAATGTAGAAAAAAGCAAGGCATATTATGAGATTACAATTAATCCAAACAATTTATCAGTAAGTTCAAAATCTAACCCTAAACTAGTTGACAGATGCAATAGCTAAGCTAACATTGAAGCATTAATTACCATGTAATCATGTGATTTAAGTGACAAGGAGATTAGGGGTCAGGATGGGTTATTGGACAGGAATATTGCCATTCCATGTTCAGGACTCACTAATGAAGACGTTCTAATACTCAGTTGCAAAAGTGTCCTAACAAAACCTATCTAAGAAACACCATACTAATATCGATCATACAAAATTAATTTAGACAACTAACTAAGCAGCGGTATGGGGAAGATCGTTACCAAAACATCTTTTTAATAATCTGATTAGTATTAGTTAGCTTCATATAAGTAATACGAAGTATGCTAGTTCAATTAGGCCAACTTACATAAACTTACATGTTGAAATGGAAACCATTACCTTATTTTCAACAAGCTAAGCTATCTTCTCAACTAGCGTCACCTTCTTTGTTTGTCAGTTAAGGAATCTGTTTCAATTCAGAAAGACGCAAAACATCCCTGAATCATGCATTGACAAAATCATAAACAAGCAATAGAACAAGCTAATTATCAATATGCATATCAATGCTACAATGACACTCCAACAAACAATCTCAAATGTCAGTCCCTCGAATGTCCAAATTGCAAGAATGATGTCTTTAGAAATCCATATCCTACACACTATTTGGTCAAATTTCATATTCTTAATATCACTGAACAATTCATAGATGACCCGTTGTTACTCAAACCTTTATATCTCGAGTTATAGTCCACAACTTCGGTTGATTCTTGATTCAAATTAGGCCTCAAAGAGACTGCTAGTGCTCGACAATATAAAAGAATGCTGAACTAATCACACCAGTGAGATTGACATCCTTTATGATGGGTTTCGATGGAGAAAATACGGATAGAAAGTAGTCAAGGGTAACCTCAATCCCAGGTGAGCATGCAATTTAATCTCCTGTAGCTGTAATTTATTTTTTTCTGCTTACGATTTGTTCCTTAACATTCAGAAACTATCAGTTTTTATGATATGATATTTGAATACTTTCTCACTTGAGAGATCTAAAATATAACATGTCAATACCCAAGTGTTTCTAAGGCTCCAGTAGATTGTGAGTTAAACTTGCTAAAATTCTAGTCTGTTCATAAAGATCACCAAGCACCACGTCAAGCTCAAATAAAGTGGGATTATTCTAACAATGTAATAGGCTAAAACAAGTGAATCATCTCTTAATAAAGATTATAGAAGTTGGAAACAGTAAAACAATTAAAATGAAATGCCATCTAAATAAGCATTCTTATCCTCCCATGACTCAAATAAACAAAGCACGCTAGGTGAACACCCATTTCAAAGTAATTCAAACAGTCCTAAATAGTCTATTTGTTAGGAAAAGAACAAATTATAACTACTTCAATGCATCTGGTACCTATGTTTCAACTGTCCTAAATATCAAATGATGTGGCATAGTTACACACTTACACCTCCGTTTGGTGTTGGTTATGAGACTTAATAGTCTAATAATTATAATTTACAAACCAATGCCATAAAATCTTCAAAGTTCACAAATAAATGAACAGCTACAACTTCAATCGGTAAAATTAGGATGCTAATGATGTTATTTTTGTCATGAAATGATAATTAAGCATAACTAAAGCCAAATACAACAACAATTATGCTATAAGCATATAATTTATCATTTCATATCTAAAGTAACATTACTAAGATACTAATTTTGAATCACCCAGAAACCCTAAAAGCTAAATTAAATCATTCAAGAGAATAATTTTACCTATTAGTTAAGGAGAGAGTGAAAGAAAGGCACCGCCTGTGGTGAGGGAGATATGGTGACATCCGGCGCGGTGGGGAAATGTCGAGCCGACGAGATTTGACGCATTTTGTGAGGGCGTGCATGCGGGTGAAGACTGGTGTTTGGAAAGTTTCCACTGGTGGGCGAGTCTCAGGATGTAGGTGGGGCTCCGGGCCTCCGGCTAAGTCGTCTGTCGGTGTACAAACCTGAGGAGAAAAGTCGCGAAAATGCGGTAGTTAACAGTACGGTGACATATCGTGGAGGGCGAAGGACGGTGGTTCGTAACGGCGACCGCCTTGGTCGACGCGGTAGATTGAGAGGTGTGAGACTGTGAGGGATGAGGGATGAGGGATGAGGGAGAAAGTGAGAAATAATGAAACAAAATTAGGGATTTGGACTTCTTGTCTTTAACAGGGATGAATGAGTGAGGAAGTGTTACTTGCTATCCAGTATCTTATTGCTGCGTTTGGGGATAAAACGCCTCATATTGTTCTATTTGCGGCATTTTTTCCAGTAAACGCATCAAATAACCATGTGTTTTAAAAATAAATAAATTAATTCAATTTTTATTTGCTGCTTTTTGGCAAAAACGCCGCAAATGAAGAGCCGCAAATTAATGTTTTTCTACTAGTGGCATGAATCATTACCCATTAACCCTAGCTAAGTGACTACTCACTCATTATCATGTTGAACATGCTAGCAAGGTTGTCAATCATACCAACAAAGTGAAACATGATGAATAAATGAAAGTGATTAACAATAATTAAAAAGGGATTAAGAGAATTATACCTACTAATGATTCCAATAATAAAGCAAAGAATAAAAGAAGTACTTGATGCTTGATTGAGAGATTGTCAATCTCCCAATAATAACCCAAATAATCTTCAATTACCCAAAATAAAGGATGAACAAGAGAGAGATTAAGGAAATAAAACTTGTATTAAAACTTGATTAATTTTTGATTACAAGATTAAAGAGAGATTTGATTGATATTAACTACACTAAAGATTGCTAAGAAGAACATACTCTTGTCATTAGACAAATGGGGTATTTATAGTTGGGATTAGGTGGATGCATTAGGGTTAACTTGAAGGAAAAGTAGATCTATATACTCAACATATTCATATATGTTTTATGTTAATTTAATCATAAAATTAATTGGTGATCTTATGCATGCAAACTATAAACAATTTAAAGAAGAAATATCTATCTTACATTGATATTTCGGTTTATTTGGGCACAAGAGAGATCTCCTTCTCTCTTGTTCTTGTGCTTTCCTCAATGGATGAACTAGGATCCAAGTATAGGATCCCTTCCAAAGTATAATACCCAAGGTAGACTCTTAATCAAATTAATATTATGTATACTAGAACAATATTAATTTAGTGAAAAAATTGACCCAAAAATATTATGAAACTTTCTATTATTTCGGTTAGAGAGAAGGAAGAGTTTTTATCTTTCTAAAACTCAAATTTTAGATGAATAATGAATGAAATGTAAAATGTTTTTGGTAGTGTATATTAGGTAAAATGAGGAGAAAAACCCATTGATTTCTCCTCTCAAAAACCGGGTGGAATGAGGAAGGGAAAAGGGCCAATGCATGAACAAAGTGTTCTTCAGAATGAGCACTAGGTTTGCATGACTAGTACTTAGGTAAATCATTATGCTTACCACTAACATAATTAACCTAATATTTTCCTAATCCTCCCATTATTTTCGGTTTACATGTAAAATGGAATCCATTTTATTTTTGTCAATATGTCACATGTCATATGTCACATAAAATTGTTATGTATTTTTAACATATTAAAAATCAACGTATTAATATAAATACGTCATATACAAAAATCGACTTAGCAATTCATAATTACTTGTACCAAAATATTTTACCAATTTATAAATCACAATAACTTGTATTTATAATAATTCATTCAATTTCAATTGTTTCCTTAAACAATAATTTCATCTGAGTAATGAAACAATTCGATTACTTAGACCGTATCTCATTTAATCAAATTTCAATGAGACACGTAAATATTACTTCCAAAATCGTCCGTCAATTTTAAATAATTTAATTGACTCGTAACGTTATACGATCAATTTATTTATCAATTAAGAGTGTTGCCCTTTAGGTATGACCTAGGGGATCAACTGATCACCACCGTCGCACGACAGTAATGTCAAACTCTAGTCAGCCAATCATTACAGATATATGTGGACCAGTTGACAGTAAATTATTACTTCCCAATTGTATTCTTTAAAATGAGACTTAAACATGTGATCATCATGATCAACAGTTGTGATCGCATTATTGTCGGAGGACACATATTCCAACAATCTCCCACTTGTCCTCGACATGTGTGCGTCACCAATTCTCTTGTCCTATTACTATCTCCCACTCAATGCAAGGTGTCTTTCAGGTCGTACTTGCAAGTGATCATATCGAGAGTGGTTTCCTCGATCTGGAGAATAACTGATTGACCGGATTCATCCACCATGGATACATTCCGAGCGTGGCCACGCATTTCCAGTTCATTACTCCTCGAGTGGCCATGAGATATTGTTATAACCCTGACTAGGGGTGGACAATTCCTATCGCACTCATTCCCTTCGACTAGCCACAGCCATCATAACCCAAAATATGCCCATTTGACCCCATTTACGAAGGTCGTAGTAACACAAATCAAAGTTAATCTGAAAGTGTGCCATCTTAGACGAATAGTCTTTAGTCAAAAGAATCGACTCATTTGAATACTATAGCAGCTCTCGCAATGACCAGGCTATATAAATTTGCCAGAACTCTATAAGCGGTCATAAGGCCCGACAAAATGTTCCTAACAGTCCGCCTATGTGATCGACTAGTCATTCTCATATGACTCTATGGCACTTGAACTTGCCATCAATCGCATCACACTCTAGTCACTTCGAGATGTCACCTCATGTAAGTAACTATGAGCAAATACAAAGCTAATCCATGCTCACTTAAACGGGGTTCAATTGTCTCTACAACCCGTTGGATGTAACAAAGTATAAGGTGAGTTAATGATAACTCAAATGACAAATGTCGACATCACACTCGGGTAGTCAATACCATATTACAACCTTGTGATGCATATCATAAGTGTGTATACACTTGTTGATTGCAATAGAAGTTTAACATGTTACGTGTCCATGTGTTCAAACTTCTTAATCGTATTATCCTTTAAATTCATGTTATCACTCATAGCATGAACCTTACCAAGTACACATCAAGGTTCCCGACCTTGGTTTCGGTTCTTTATCTTGAAAGAACTTCCTTATCGATTATCACATAACGAACGAATTTGTGGTGAATGATATAACTTGTACTGATCAAGTACTCCATCCACACACAATGCACTAGGTATATGTTTTATAGAGTCTTGCAACAATTTGTCAAGATGATTAGCCTAGCACTTCTCATAAGTCCTAGCATATTTAGGAAAGATTAGTTTTGAGCAACTTCTTATTCAACTAAGTATCTTTCCAAACTTCCTATTTCTCCTTTTGGCTTGAAAAGTTTAGGATTTTCATAAATCTTTACGTGTGTTCGGATTTCTTTAATATGTGCAACCTCTTTACACATAACAGAGTATTCTGTCAAACTCCAAAATCGCTCATCGGATTCTCCTCGAGAATTCATGACGTTTCTACTATGGCTTACTAATGATTCATCATGCTCTTATGCATGTGATTCATAATTGGACATGTGCATGATTATTCTAATGGCGGAAACATTAGTAACATGTCATCAACTATATTTAGGTTCAAGGAACGACCATGACTGCTAATGGCAATTCCATTTTCATTTAAATGAATAACCTACGTTTCTCGTTGATTAGATGTGTATCTTTCAATTCTTATCCAACATCTCATGATGTAGTTGGATTCATCATGGTCCATTTTCATCCAGAATTGAAAACTCAAATCTTCCTCTGTGAAGGAAGGTATTAGCTCGTCATTCTTCAATGAGTGATGAGTTATAAACTTATACAAGATGATTAATCCCACTAAATTCCATGTCTTCACATGATAATTTCTAACTCTCACTTGATTCGCAATTGACTACTCAATTGAGATATTTCAAGAATTGAAATTTATTGCTTTGTTTGAGATAAGACCATATATGTTCCCATCATATCCTTTCAAAATACCTATTTTGAAGTGGTCTCATTTTTAACCTTATGGAAAGAGATTTTTAATCTCTAACACATTCATGTCATAATGATGTGTGGCAATGTCATTTATTAAATATAAGTAATATCTAATACACGTCCTTCAAAATATCCCTTTCATAAGGAGGTTTAACCAATACATTTTCATAATGTGGCTAAGTAATGACTTTTGCGTGGTTTAAAACTTAACTTAGCAATTGAGGATATCGGTATATCAATCCTTGCAACCTCTAGTCATAAATATTGTTTATTACTAGGGTGTTACTTTGATTCATTTAGGCTCTTAAGTAAATATTAATGTTGAAACTATTGGTCAAAATTTATCATAAACTAGTCAAAACTCTTGTTAAGACTTTATATTAGTCATTCTTGTTCCAAAACTTTCTTTTGGTCTCCTCGTGTAGTTATCTTGAGAACATACTCTTATGATTACTTCACTTGGTCTCTTTAGTCATATAGAACTATTTGAGACCATAGATCTCATCTATTGGGTATATTATATAAATAGATATACCTTCATTCGAATCATTCTTCATTGCATAGATCTCATTTACACAAGTTCACAAACTTATCTTGGTGTGTGTTGTGTCCTCATTTTTCTCCCACTCTATCTTTAGAATAAATACACTAGAGATTAAAAGATAGCATATGAGACACAAATAATGATTTGAAGTATAAGGAGAAATATCTCATAGGTTGACTAATAGTTTTAGATTTTGAAGTGTACTTGGTGATTGACATTCCTTTAAGAGAGTTCATAGACTCAATATCACTTTATAAATGATCATACACAAGCTTTAAGCATATGGACGTATAATGAATCCCATCATTATAATTGTCTATTAGATCGCTTTAAGTGAATAATCATATGTTTCTAAGAGCAAGCATGCAAATACGAATTTTAGAACAAGGATAAAATGATAAAACGGGTGACTTGGGTTGCAAACCAAGCCACCATTATCCAAAATACAACCAATTATCCAAAATACCTTTCCATGTCGAACACGGAAACTTAAAGGTTCTAAAATCCAAAACATAATTAAAATAAGATAATAAAAAGCGAAGCTCCATGAAAGCTATTCCTAGCTTCTTGATGGTTTCTCAAGCTTGCTTTTCTTTTCCCTTGTCGTTGCTTGGTGGAGGCCCTATTTACAATAAAAAGGGAGATACATTATCATAACTTTGTATCACAATTCCATAGTTGAATTAGAAACATAAAAGAAAGGATAGTCATTTACCTACTGGAGTGATCTTTCCAGCCTTAATATCACCAAGGTATTTGGAACAATTTCTTTTCCAATGTCCAACACCATTACAATAATGGCATTTATCAAGAGGACCCTTCTTGATTTTTGAAGTGCTAGCTTCATAAGTCTTAGCTTTGGTAAAAGTTGGAGCTTGTTTCTTACCCTTCCTCCCATCCTTCTTGAACTTCCCCTTGCTCTTAGTGCTTATGTTAAGCACATCCTTTGGTGGGTTCACATTTAACCCCATGTCCCTTTCGGCTTGCACAAGTAACTTGTGCAATTCTTCAAGAGACACATCCTTGTCTTGCATGTTAAAATTCACCCGGAATTGAACATACGCTTTGACTTTGGATAAGGAGTGTAGAATCCTATCTACAATGAGTTCTTTGGGGATTTCAACCTTTTGAATCTTCAAGGTCTCGACTAGCTCCATAAGTTTGAGCACATGAGGGCTAACCTTTTGGCCCTCCTTGAAGTCGAGATCAAAGAATGCCGCGGCCGCCTCATATTGGATGATCCGCGGAGTTTGTGAAAACATTGTCACAAGCTTAGAGTAAAATCTCATTAGCGATGCCCATCTTAAAGGCTCTCCTTTGGAGATCCGCCTCCATCGCAAAGATCAACACATTTTTCATTGCGGCGGACTCCTTATGGTAAGCCTCATATGCTTCCCTAGTGGCGGCGGTCGACCTAGTAGTAGGTTCGGGTGGAGAGGCCTCGGTAAGGTAACGAAGCTTGTCGTCACCTTGGGCGGCTAATTTGAGTTGGGCATCCCAATCGGAGAAATTTGACCCATTCTTTTCAAGTTTACATCGATCCATGAAGGATCGGAGCCATGATGAATTAGCAAGAGGCGTGGCGTTTGGGTTTGGTGTAGCCATTTGTTATGAGGAAAAAGAAGTGGTCTACAAAACAAAATAGAAGGAGTAAAACAAATGTCGTTTTAATAATAATACTCGTGAAAACTAATTTAAACAAGTTTTATGCATTTTTCTAGTGACCTCTACCCAACTAGATAAATGATTCCAAGACCCAAATTCATATTAACTTGGGAACGGTAGGGCCGATGAAACCCTTATAAAAATAACTCGGTGGATTAATGTTTTAATCGATTCTACATTTAGAACTCTTGGTCGATAAATTACATTAACATTTATCTTTAGCCCGAAACACATGCGACTACGGTCACGAATACTTCCGTTGAGCTCAATCCAAATTTCGAATAAATATGTCCATGATCCAAATCCACATCAACATGGGCACGGTATGGCCGATGAAACCCTCATTAACATGAACTCGGTGGATAAACATTTATCACTCACTTCCCTTACGTAACAAGGTTTGTACCCCGGTAGGGCCGAGTGCACTCCCTCGCGAAATAGGTTTTCATGGTTTCTACTACTTGGCAAGGCTATGTCTCAATTGATTATTTTAGCGAGAGGTCATGTCAATTTATTATCTATCACGTTTTAAGTGAACTAAAGCGGTGAACTACGATAATTCTAATTGACACGGTCGATAAACTCGATTAAAAGATAATGCATGTTTTAGTTATGGCGATTTAGCGATGCATGCGACATATAAATAAAATGCAAAGCATAAAAATAAATCCTAGTATGGCCTTCCTAATATAGAAAATCTAATCAACTATTACATATTCGAAAACCAACTCCATTGGTCCCTTGAACATCGGTTGTGGCACGCATCTCGAGGTAACACAGTCTTTATATATCGCCATCTTGAAGTAATCCGTCTTTGGGAACTCCGAAATAAATAAAATTACATAACAAATTACATAATTTCCTATTATACATTTGTAACTAAAATAAAATAAATCTATTAAATTACAAAACGGTGATACGAGATCACAATAAATTACAACCGAATCGATATTCCCATACATTTCGGGTAATACCAATTAAAAACTAAGGCCATACTAAGTAAAAATTACATAATTCAAAAAATTACATAAAAAAAAATTATGACAATCATAAATAAAATGCAGCATTATAATATGTATGAACATGCCCAATTTTATGCTAAATCGCCTTTAAGTAGCCAATATCGTATATTACTCGGTTTTTACGGATTTGCGTGATTCAACATTTTATAATCACAAAAATTACATAAATTCATATTTATGTATAAGTTAATTACCCTAACCTATTAGGACTCAAAATTTAGTTTTCACTAATTATTTGACCATAATTAACTCATTGTTCTAAAATTTGTTCATTAATGGACCTAAAATTATAATAAAAAGCTATAAACTTCAAATAAATCACAAAATTTCAAATAAATTTGAAATTTGAAATTTAAACTCATGAACATTCTGGAAAAATACCATGACACTCATAATGTTCAAAAAACTTAGGTTAAATATTTCGAAATTTATCCGGAAAAACAATGTTGCGGTTTATCGGTTTTAACAAAAATAATCAATAAAACATGAGAAAATTATATTCATCAAATTTTCAATTTTAGATCTTAAAAAGATAATAAAATGCAACATATGACGTTTTTCCTTAGTCATGGAGTATGTTTTATTAATATTTCACTAATAAAGTCACTATTTATGCTATTTTTCTTCAAAAAATCATAAATCATGCATAAAGCCTTCAATATAGCCTATTATTTTACACACATCTTGTAAAATTGCATTTGACAACATACTAAATTTCTATGACCAGATTCGAAATTTATCTCATATTAACCTATTTTTCATCTAAATCCGATTTTAATAATGAAAAATCCATTTTTCGAGCATAAAAAGTCCAAAACTTACGACAATTACAGGTCATCTCAAAATAATATATGTGACAACATATCCAAAAATCACTGGAAAATTCGAAGTTTAGCTAATTTTAGTCCGAAAATGACATTTTATTCATAAAATCATATTTTAATGCCATTATTATATAATATGAACAATAAAAAAATCCATAAATTAACCAAAATATCCTAAAAACATTTTAGGACCAGAAACTTTAACATTCATAAATTAATTTCGTGATATATCATAATAACACAAATTAAACAAGTTTTATATGTTAATCGTATAACTCGGAAAAACTTTTAACCGGTTTGCATGCAAACAACCAACCAAGACTCTTGATACCGATTGAAGGAAAAGTAGATCTATATACTCAACATATTCATATATGTTTTATGTTAATTTAATCATAAAATTAATTGGTGATCTTATGCATGCAAACTATAAACAATTTAAAGAAGAAATCTCTATCTTACATTGATATTTCGGTTTATTTGGGCACAAGAGAGATCTCCTTCTCTCCTGTTCTTGTGCTTTCCTCAATGGATGAACTAGGATCCAAGTATAGGATCCCTCCCAAAGTATAATACCCAAGGTAGACTCTTAATCAAATTAGTATTATGTATACTAGAACAATATTAATTTAGTGAAAAAATTGACCCAAAAATATTATGGAACTTTCTATTATTTCGGTTAGAGAGAAGGTAGAGAAGGAAGAGTTTTTATCTTTCTAAAACTCAAATTTTAGATGAATAATGAATGAAATGTAAAATGTTTTTGGTAGTGTATATTAGGTAAAATGAGGAGAAAAACCCATTGATTTCTCCTCTCAAAAACCGGGTGGAATGGGGAAGGGAAGAGGGCCAATGCATGAACAAAGTGTTCTTCACAATGAGCACTAGGTTTGCATGGCTAGTACTTAGGTAAATCATTATGCTTACCACTAACATAATTAACCTAATATTTTCCTCATCCTCCCATTATTTTCGGTTTACATGTAAAATGGAATCCATTTTATTTTTGTCAATTTGTCAATATGTCACATGTCATATGTCACATAAAATTGTTATGTATTTTTAACATATTAAAAATCAACGTATTAATAAAAATACGTCATATACAAAAATCGACTTAGCAATTCATAATTACTTGTACCAAAATATTTTACCAATTTATAAATCACAATAACTTGTATTTATAATAATTCATTCAATTTCAATTGTTTCCTTAAACAATAATTTCATCTGAGTAATGAAACAATTCGATTACTTAGACCGTATCTCATTTAATCAAATTTCAATGAGACACGTAAATATTACTTCTAAAATCGTCCGTCAATTTTAAATAATTTAATTGACACGTAACGTTATACGATCAATTTATTTATCAATTAAGAGTGTTGTCCTTTAGGTATGACCTAGGGGATCAACTGATCACCACCGTCGCACGACAGTAATGTCAAACTCTAGTCAGCCAATCATTACCGATATGTGTGGACCAGTTGACAGTAAAATATTACTTCCCAATTGTATTCTTTAAAATGAGACTTAAACATGTGATCATCATGATCAACCGTTGTGATCGCATTATTGTCGGAGGACACATATTCCAACATAACTAAGGGTTTAAATGACGATTAAGTCCCTACTTAAGGAAACGCCGGTCTTTTTGGAAGGATGGGCATCTTTCTTGAAGCTTGAAGAAACGAAATTGGTCTGCCTTGGAATCCGGGCGTCTTTAGCACGGGACGGGCGGATTCGGTGGTCTCTGCCCGGGCGTCTTGGTGTGAAGACGGGCGTCTTCTGGAACTGCTGCCCGGGCGTCTTGGGGTGAAGACGCACGGATTGTGGTGGTGGAGACGGGCGTCTTCTGGGGAAGACGCACGGATTGCTGGACAGTCACGTTTCTTCTTCTTTTCTTCCTTTTTCTTCATAAGATCCTTGGGGATTTCCTCGGGGATGCAAGGATCTTTTCTCATCATTGCCCATCTACTATAGTGTGTACAAAGGCCTTCTAATCTTGTCTCTCCTTGATGCTTGGTCATTTGAATTCAATCAATTTAGTCTCATTTTTCCATGAAAATGCAAGGTTTGCACTCCTTTCCTACCAAGGGATCAAAACCTCAAAGAATATGCAAAACAAAGAACTAAAGACAATAAATGACCCAAATATGCACTAAAAAGCATGGGAACAAGGCTAATTTGGGGACTAAATATGCTCTAATTATGGTCACATCAATATCATTCAGGAGATGCAAGTTAGATTGAGAGATGTAACTAATAAAAAAAAAGTTGAGAGAAATGATGCTATTTGGATTGATCGGCTTCTGGGCAGCAAACCGTAGAGATAGGGGAGAAGATGATCAGAGGTGTTATAAAGGGTTTGTGTCTGAAAAGGGGGGTTTTTGGAAGGGAAGGTCAAAATCGGGTTTTGTTGTGATCTGAGTATTGTTTTGATCAGGTAGACGGATGTTGATTCCTATTGCTTTTTGTTGTTGGGCTCCCTTATTTTGGGCTGCCATTGTTTGGTAGGTAGTTTGGATCAGTTAATGTCGAGTGATGTTTCTGATCCGTCTTCCTTGTATGGTGACTTCTCCTTTTGATAATATACTTACATTTTATCCAAAAAAAAAAAAAATTTGTTTTCCTCTTCTTTTATATTAATATGCTTTTATATTTGCATGCATGTTACATAGATCACTAAAATGATAAATTATGAGATAATTTAATTTTTATTAGAGAGTCTAATATGGATCTATGATCTTTCAAGTGGTATCAGAGCTTAGGCTTTTAATTTGCATGTTGATTTTAAGCATATTAATGAATTCTGAGATAATTTATAAAAACTCAAAAAATGTGTTAGAAGAGGTTTTAGCACGAAATTTTTTGGGCATGCATACCTACTGATCTCAAAAGATTTGTGGTTAAGTTTGGTGATTTATTAAGTTATTTTGCTATTTTTAATGATTTTTGGTAGAAAACCGAGTCCAAATGCCGTATATATTTTAGTTAAAAATTGACTAAAAATAGTTAAAGTTGATTCGGGCCATGGAATTATTATGGTATTTCATGCATATTTTCTACTGATTATATGCAAAAGGTTGAAGGTTGGTTTTAATTTTTTGCATGTTTATTGATTTTATGAGATAAAAGCCGATAAAAGTGAAATAATTTAATCATAATTTCGAAACAATTGATTCTGCCCTTGATAAATTTATGTACATTTAAAAATATTATTTAAATGTTAAAAGTGAATTTAAAATGTGATTTCACCTTGTTTTGATATTTAGTGGTTTTAGTGGTTTAAAACCGATAAATATCGATGTTTTTTTTCATAAATTTTATCCGAATTTTTTGGGGCAATTTTTCTGACATTTTGGTGTGAAAGAGATGGGAGGTAAGAAGTATCAACCCTAGATGTATGCGATAGAACAAAGTTGAAAGAGACATCTACTCAATGGATAGGCTAGTTCCACTATGTTGGTATGAGATACCAAGTATGGGTCATTTCTTTGTAAAGAAGTTTACATGAATTGACAAAACGTAAGACGTCTAGCATAGGACATTTTTGTATCGAAGTGGTGCTAGAGTAGCAATGATTTCGATAGGGACAAATGTACCTAAATTTGTTTTTAAAAGAATGTAATCATCTATGTTTATACATAGAAGACATCACTCATGTGATTTAAAACAAAAGGTTGTACCTACTCCTATGATAACTTGGTGGTTGGTTTAGACCACTTAAGTTAGAGGAATTTTACATTCTTCACGAAAACTAAATGTTATACTATCTTGTAGATTTTAAAGTCTCTATTCCGGTGAACCCAATTGATCAAACCTCAAATAAATTCGTTTCAAACGAGTAAACGAAAAGCACATTGAACAACCATTTGATTGTGAGACTTATGGTATGTGTGCATGTATTATGTTTTCTTTTGTAGAAAAGAAACACAATAGTGAGGTGATTGACCATATACATACGGATGTGTAAGGCCGATAGTTGGTAATATACATACTTGGCTACTTTTACCATATTGTTAAGTAGATATGAAAACCTCGTATCTATTTAATAAGACATAAAAGTGATTTTTGAAACGTGGAATATTTTCAAAATGAAGTAGTAAACCAAAAGCTTGTCAAGATCAAGATGTTGATCGGAAGTTTCAAAGTAATGACTTTGAAGATCAAATGGGTAATATCAAGTAATGACCTTGATAATCACTAAGAAGATTGTGAACCAGTTCACATAATACCTTCTCCTTGGGACACCATAGAGTATGATGTAGTCAAGTATATAAACCGAACTTTATGAGATATAGTTTGAGGTTTTTCGCAATTTTGTAAGCTATTTTCTCACTAAAAGTTTAAAACCCGACTATAATAGCCTAAATGACTTCATATGAGATATGGATAGGGAGAGTCCCTAACTTGTCTTTTTATACATTTGGGATCATAAATGTTTATGTTCAGAACCAATTTGTATATTTGTGAGGGTTATCCAAAATTGAACCACTTGGTTTTTACTCCTCCAAAATGAGAACAAAGAGTTTGTGGCTCGTAATGCTGTCTTTCTAGAAAGATTTTTATTTTCTGGAAGACAAAGTGGGAGAAATTTTGAACTTACGGAAGTCCAAGACCCACAAACTGAGTACAATACAAGAAGACATTCTTTATTGAGGCTCAGTGGTGAGTACAATGCAAGAAGACGTTCTTTATTGTGGCTCAGTGGTTATAAGGAGATAATTTTGCGATAATATTGCGTTACTTTAGTGATGAATCTTAAACCCTCATCAAAGGCTTTTCTATAGTATGAACTCTATGTGATGGCGTGTCACCATGCAATTCAAATTGATCTCCTTGCACACGATGCGATAAGGAAGGAAACACGAGATGTTTTCGAGACTTGATTTTAGGTGAATACTTTGGTTGGTTACCTTGATCTTGTCGTAAAGGTTACATAAGATGTTTAAAATGTGGGCTTGTTATAGAGAGTTTGTGACAACCCAAATGCCTTTATCAATTCGTATGGTCTTAGCAATATAGCCTCTCATGAGGATGAGTTTAGGCAAAAGGATAACGAAACTTTCTCCTTGAATGTATCTTATGAAGGGAGAAGTTTTGTTGATGCTGTCAATGCATGCTTGAAAGATCCCTTTTGTGATCTATATACGTCAAAGAGTTGGAACTTTGGGTTCAATCATGTAGTCTATCAAAACGGTATTACTCGAGTGTCGAGATAACATGACGATACATGGAGTTTAGTGGGAGCTAAAGTGAGTTTCTTAGTCTAAATAACTGCTTGACATACTAGTGACTAGAAATGTAGCTAAGGTGATATTTCTTAGTCTAAAATATGTGTTTGGCATATTAGTGACTAGAAATATTCTCAGGTGAATACTTGAGAGTAGCATGGTGCATATTAAATATCCGGATCTAATGAGATAGATCTCTATGGATATTAGCATTATAGTCAAGAGACTTATGTGATAAGATTCTTGACTCGTTCAAGTTGTTGAACAATTAATATGATCTCTTGTGCTTCCGCTGCAGGATCTATTAAATATGCTAAAAGCTTCTCTCGTCGGGACTTATCATGTTGAGAATATGAGAAGTCATTACCAATCATTTTCTAGTGAGTGTCACTAGATGATTATCAAGAGCATGCTTGAGTACTTGAGAAGCACTGAGGATTTACTCTTGTAGTTTGGAGGAATCTATGAATTTCGTGTACAAGGATTACACGGAAACATTCCTATGCTTATAAGATGTTATGGGCCTCATTAAGGAATGGTTAGCATATAAGAGTGCTATGTGCATAAAGAATAATATGTATAAGAAGTTGTACATATATGTATAAGAAGTTATACATGTATAAAGCAAACATGTATGAGGAGTCATACATAAAAGATGTCATATGAAGGATGTGTATGTATAAGGGTTATACGTACAAATCATGAACGAAAGCTAAGTACATTACAACATCCGATGTTGTAAAAGAGATAGTTGATAACCGGAATTTAATGGGACTAGAGTAGTTCTGTTAGCCGAATATCGTATCCCAAGAGATTGTGAAAACAGTGGGAGTGTTTATCTGGCTTTAGAACCAGAGTCTAAAAACTTGTTTAGACATGTACTTAGAAAGGCTCTATGTGATGAAAAGATTGCATAGAACAAAGGAAAATAGCAATGGAAATTAGAGTGATGCAACTGTTGCTAATCCTCTAACCAAAGCCGTTGGCATAAGGTAGACATGATGGTTATGTACTCTCAATGTGATTGAGCAGTATACCTTAATTGCTGAAGATCGTTATGTAAATATTGGATAGAGTATTTATATTTACATAAGTGATGATCGCATTCATTGTTTGAGTCTCTTAAGAACTCAATTATTCAGTTTGACTGAAAACATGAATACCTTATTTATCTGAATAAGTTGTGGAGACAATGTTGAACAATATTCAAGTGATTAAGATGAACATTGTATTTTGTCCCTAGTCACTTAATGAGGTGACGTCTCGGAGTGACTAGATTGTGAGCCGATTGATGGTTGTTCAATACCATAAGGTCATACGTGATGACTGGTCGATTACATAAGCAGAGTGTGTGACACTTTGCCGGACAGTGACCATTTAGAGAGTCCATAAGTTCTATTTTAGACGCCTGGTCGTGGCGGGGATCTCTAAGATGTTATAATGAGTCGATTCTTTTGACTGGAGACTTTTATTTGAGCAAGTGCAGTTTTCAAGTGACTTTGGTTTTTGTCCTAGGTCGTGCCGTAAAAGGAGGCCAAAAGGGCATTTACTAGGTCATGGTGATCTGTATTGTGCAATAGGATGGATAGGGCATACAGAAATTGTCCACCCACGTTGGGTAACTATATCTCAAGGCCACTCGAGGAGTTAATGACTAAAAATGCGTGCCACGCTCGGAAGTAATCTGTGAGAGATTTTTCCGGTCAGGTAGTCACACTCCCGATCGAGAAAACCACTCGCAATATGTTCGTGTGCAAGTGCGACCTGAAAGACACCTTGCATTGAGTGGGAGATTAAAACGGACAAGAGAATTGGTAGCGCACACCTTGTGTCGGACAAGTGGGAGATTGTTGGAGTTAGTGTCCTCCACAATAGTGCGTTTACATAATAAATCTCATTAATGGAATATCATCAGATATTTACTTATTTAATCCTCGTCAGTTGATTAACGTAAATCGATTACGGTTGGCTGACTAGAGTTTGACGTTATTGTCATGAGACGGCGGTGATCAACTGACCCCTTTCGGTCACACCTAAAGGAACGAACCCCAATTGACAACTAATTAATTGTATAAGATACAATTTATTTAGTCCCTTGATTTATAGACTAAGAGGTTAGTCGATTATTTTTAGAGAGATTTCGAGTTGCGAACTCGAGGCACGGCAGTTATTATTTAATTATGTGATAATTGAATAATAAATATTGGGAGACGGATTTTAGTTAATTAATTGTTAATTCACTAAAATTGTACTAATTGATTAATGTGATTAATATTAGTACGTAAATAATATGTGTAGTGGTACACATATATTTACGGAGTGATTTGGACGAATTAATTATGGAAGTATTTAAACATGAAACGATGTTTAAAATAAAATTACACGTATTTGTGCGACAAATATAAAAACCAATATGGTCCCGTAAATGGGCAAGTGGACTGTGTGAAATAGAGTAGTGGATGATTAGGAACATAATCATTTCACCTTACTTTATATACTACAATAAGTTATCTTATAGTGATTTTGCGTGTGATGTAAGATTAAAAAAATATAAGACATTTTGAACACTCCTCCTCTCCTACACTCCACCGATTTTCCCCTCTTTATAGACCAAATTGTTGTTCATTTTTCTAGTGTTCACTTGTGCATTTTGCATGTGATATCTTTATTTGGTCTTCCTCTCTCTAAAATAATATACATCTTTACTAAGAAGTTAGTAATTAAACTTTATTACTAAGAAGTGATAGTAATATTACATATAATATCAAGGGTATAATTTTAACAAGTTACTAGTAAAATACTTGTTAGTTTTTTGGTTAAGTTCTTGGGTGCATCTTGAAGGAGATATTCTCTTTGAAGATTTGTTAGGAGGATCATCCTTATATTATAAGCACAAGAACAATCAAGGTAGGAGATCTTGATTGTGCCCAAATTACCATAAAATCAATGTAAGAAAATTGTTTTTCCTTAAACTTTCATTTTTATGCTTTTATATTTGCATGCATGTTACATAGATCACCAAAATGATAAATTATTAGATAATTTAATTTTTATTAGAGAGTCTAATATGGATCTATGATCTCTCAAATTCACCCCCTCCCCCTCTTAGGTGTTATCGTCCTTGACTCTTCACAGACTTCGGAATCAGCAGGAATGATTCTCGTATCCTTCAAGACTTTTTCAAATTCAGGTTTCAGACGGTTTGGAAGAGACTGATCCTCTTTTAAACCTTTTGTGGGTTTAAATTCAAATTCTTTGTGGAAGATAGAAATTATTTCAAGAGGGGGGTTAGTTAGTTTCTCAACCGCAAGAGGTTGAACAACAGAAGGCCATGGTAAATTTTCAGAAGTGGTTTCTTTAGGATTTGAAACAAATGGAGTTCTAGGAGACATCACTCTCCTGGAAGATTTCTTTTTTGCAACCATTATCGAAGATTTGTTGAAGATTTATTGAAGTTTAAATTTTGGAAATTAAGGGAACTTGAGGATGAAGATTTTTAGAGAAAATGATCGGATTTTTGGTAGAGTTAAAATCAATGAAGTGAAGGTTATTTATACTCAGTGAATTTAGGTTTTCAACCGCAAGTTGCAAAAGTAATTATTGAAGAGTTGCAGTAATTAAACACGCGTCAAACCCAACCGCTAAATAGCCGTTATAGGATTTGATTAGACACAATTTAGTCGTTGAAGTTAGTTTTCCAGAGTTTGAAGTTATCTCCTTATTTTTTGCCTGACCCAGCGAAAATAAGGAGATAAGGGGCAATTGTTAGGCCTGGAAATCCACATATATTTCCGGATGACATTCCACCTTAGCCTGACCATCAGGGTGTGACACCCCCATACTCCAAGTGCCTTACCAGGACCACTCAAGTATAAGAACGTCACCATCTCGGTTTCCCGAGGCAATGATAATCAAAAGACAATAACGAAACATAATTTAAATAGTAATAAAGTTTAAGTGATTACAATCCAAAACTGAACTGATGAACGTATAATACATGTTCTCCAAAAACCAAATGTCTAAAAACTAAACAAAATGTCTGACAACAGCGGAAGACTCTTCTAACTGCAAGTGATGACTCATCCCAGCTAGCCCATAAGCACTATATCAAACCTGCTTAACTACTGCTCACCATCCCCGAATGGATCACCGCAGTTTTATAAAACAAAGACGGGGTCCGTACTAATCACACAATTATAATCACAATAAGACAGAAATCAACACAGCTCAAACGTCACATCATCCCGAAATCCATCACCAACTCCTCAATACTGACTACACACTAAAGTGTGTAGCCCTGCCAGAGTACCCATCGCAACAGGTTACTCCTCGCCGCCAGTGGGGGACTGCAACCGTTCCCACCTAAGCCCCGCTCATCTCAATCGAGCGATAAACCCAAATCCATTAATGTGCACATCCCTTATGTGGCGGGTTCCACAGAAGGCGAATAATGGGCGTGAAGCCACTCCCGCAAGTGACTCCACTCAGCCAGGGACGCACCCCGGAGAACACAGACAAATACAATCACAACAATCAACAACAACCAAATCCAACAACCATCACAATATGAATATGATACTTTACAACAATCATAATCAACAATAAACCACATTATGTGACTAATACTGAGTAGGGAAAACCCTACCTGGAATGCAAACACAAGCAGGCGATCTCAACAGCTGAATCAAAACCTCTCCTCTACGAATCCTCCTCCTATCACATGATCACATAATTACTACTAGCACAACTAACCATAAAAACCACAAATTCCAAAATTAGGGTTTAAACAAAGTTAATTAAATGCTATAAAATTGTTATGTAGATCTTACCCTTGACGCAAGGATCACTAAGATGCAGAGAATGATGAAATCCGACCTCTTAAGCTCCGGGATTTGTCAATAACACGGATGATGCGAACAACGTAGTTTCAATCTCCTTTTTAAGTTTATTAGGTTTGTAAAAGTGTTTTGGGAAGAAGACGATATGAATTATATACTAATCCGTGTTATTAATAAAACCCGTCAAAATAATACCCGTTAATCGACCTACTCGATCGAGTAACTAACGTACTCGATCGAGTGCCACTTACTCGATCGAGTACCCAGGCTACTCGATCGAGTACCCTACAGGCATAATACTGTTTCTAAAATCTAAACACCCTTACTCGACAGAGTAAGGCCCACTCTATAGAGTACCCAGAGACTCATAAAACCGTAGTATTACACAGGGTGTCAGGACGTCAGACCACCAGGGTACCAGAAAACAGGCGCCAGGCATGGAGAGGACAACGGTCAAAATATAAGGACAATATTTGACCAATTCAAAGATGATATTATTGTCAATATTCAGATAATAATTAGAGCATTAATGGAGAAGATTTGGCAATAAAAGACATCAATTAAGAGAGTAATAAAGCGCATTAAAGAGCATTAATCCGAGTAATTAAGGAGGAATATCCAGCATTAAAGTAGAAAACCTGACATCCATTCAACATGGGCTATATAAGCAGCACTTGAAGATCATTTGTGGACACGCAACAACAACACATATATGAGCATACAATATTTTCTCACAATACTTAAGCTATTTACAATCATCTGTGCTAAATACTCAATAATATAGTGAAATCTTCGCCAGGCTTGGTGCCCGTGGTTTTTTCCCATTTAAGGGTTTTCCACGTACAAATTTCTTGTCTTATTATTGTTTATTTGTCTTACTATACTTTTCTAGTTTCGTACCCTGCCTTGCATATTCACAGATAAGTTTTTAGCTAGTTAACCCTGCCTAGACCTTCCCTGACCTAATTTCGCTTCGCGTAAAATCCATACAAAACACCGAGTTTTCTTCGGGTTTCGACTTTTTCATGTCCAGATTCTGGAGTCCTAATTTTATACATGAGTTTTCTTCCAAGTCCTATTCTTTCTAATTCTGTTCTTAATCTCAAGTTTCCTTTTTCCGACATCGTATAATCGTAATAATGTAAACCTTCTGTAATTTTTCGTTTATGACTTACGCATATACATATAATCGGTTAAATCACTTCCACTCGAGTCTAATATCAATAATCGATCTTAAATTTACCAACGAACGATAAAAATCTTACGGTTCTGACTCTACAACCAGAGCCTAGCTCAAGAACAGACGCAGGAAGTGTTGCGCCTCTTCCAGAGGACGCAGCAGATGTTGCGCCTTTGTGGGTTGGCTTCTGTCCTTGAACTCTTTCTCGCTTTGATGTAGCTCCTAATTACGGTTTAAATCGACTATTAATCGTTTTATCACCTAAAATCTCATGTATTTTCATATTTTATTTTCAGTTTTCTCTTCCTTTTATTTTCCTCTTCGAAATCCTGTTTTGAGCGCGCTTTTGACGTAGATCAGAATAAAGCCTTGTAATTTTTTTTAATTTTAATTATTGTAATTCATTTATCGTAATTATTATTTATTATGTATGATTTAATTGTATGACATTCACATGTAATTAATCTAACTTCCAACTTCGACCGAATTGTTTGCTAAAACACGTGTTAACTGACTTAGTCAAATATCACATGCTAGGATTAATCCATGTTTGTTGCATTGCAAGCATTACATAGACGATATATCAAATATAAACAACTTCTCTAATCATTAGTAGAGGCCGCTATCGAGGCGGGATTAGGTGTTCGAATTAAAGAGCTTCCTAATACGTACCCTCACCTTTACTCAGTTATCTCTGGATATCCGTATCCATTGGCATCTCGAGAGTCATTCTAGACATAGAATGCTAAGGTTAATGAGTTCTTAGTATTCATATCACTACTTTGTGTCTTGACATGGCACGAGGTATTCGAACGGTTCCAATTTTCCATAAAAATTGGCGGCGACTCCCCAAATGCAGGCTTATTCAACCTTTCACCGGTTTCAATGCCTCACAAATCGGTAATGGCCTACGACGTGCTTTGGCAAACCAAGGTTCCGTGGGAGAAGTGCCGCCGCCTCGAATCAAATGCGTGGGTGACCCATGTACACAGTTTGGCGACTCCGCTGGGGATCATACACTTACGTGTTACCTAGGGTGAAACTTGAACAAGGTTAGGGAATAATTTATACGAGACAGTTGTCGATTTTCATTACTCGATCTTCTTAGGTCATTTCATTTGGTCTTCCTAGGCCCTAAACCAACCCATTTTAACAATCGTCCCGTCCGGGCGGTCAAAATTCCTATCTGGGCCTAAAGATGGATAGCGATTGACGTCAACCATACCGCTGTACATACTCATGTTTATATCGAGAGCTTTCACTACTCAAGGAAATTGACTAGGAACCGACCTTACTCATGTTTCGCACGGACCTCTCCAAAGACCAGGGTTTGATTGGTTTGTATGGCACCCCACCTTTTTAAGCCAAAATCCTTTAAATGCACTCAGCACACTGTTATAATGCCCATATGTATGATTGTATCATATACGTGATCACCATTTGTAAAAATAGCCATGGTGAAATTTGAAAAATAAAAATCCATTTCAAAATGTAATATTTTCGAAAATGGCCTAAAATACCGCAAAATAAGCCGAAACTCTGTCCATTTTTTTAAATCAAAATATTTTTTTCAAACCATGCAAATATAAATATATAAATTCAATTAGGCTAAGTTAGAGTCAAAATTCAAACCGACCATGTCCTAGTCGGAACCCCGTCAGGTTATAAACCTGTCTTCCTTAACATTTTGTGTCTTTTAAAATTCAAGTCAAGTCCTAAGGCGTAATGCCGTCATTTTAGACCCCCTACCCCAATTCAGTTAGGATCTAAACATTTTTGACACTTCGAGTCACACGTTCCCGAGTCGTATACGAAAGACTTAGTGGAGCTCACCTTTTAAATCCATTTTAAAGCCGTATTTTTAAAACCTCTCTAATGACACGTCTTGAGGCTCAACACACGAGTCTCAATGGGCCTCACATTTGAGTCTAAACTGCAGCCATCTTCTTAACACTTATAAGCACACCTCAGGTATCTACACTTATACCCAAGTCTAGAATCAACACGTGTCATCAATCCCGTCAATAAGGTCAACCATATAAGTGTCACTCCTTCAAATTCAACACTCTAGTCTAAAACTAAAGTCAAGCACCGTGAGTTTAAACACGAGAAGTCGCTCACGACATTTCACGAATTCACAAGTCAAGTATATATTTGTCGTCTTATCCTCGTGATTACTTGTCCCTTCCTGTGTTAGTTGCTTATTGCCTTAGTATGTGTGATCCCATGATGAATCGAGTTGTAATGCGCGTCATTTCTGTCGAGTAGGACCCAACAAGTTCCGTCAGTCAGCGAAGTCACGAAAAGTGTCCAGACAAACCTTCAACCTGATAGTCTTAAGGAGAACGCAACAAATGAACAACTTATTCTTAGTTCTTCTCATCCCGGAATCAAAATCAACAATGGCAACCTCATGGAGCCTTCGTCAAAGAAACCTAACAACTCTCACAGGTCATTCACAAGTCTAGGTATACCTTATGCCCTGGCCTTAAAAAAATTATCCTCTCTTGGTCATCTTCAACCAATAGGGCCTACCCCAGATCCGAAAAAAAAGTCTAAGTTTTGGGATGGAAATTCGTATTGTGAATACCATAGAGGAAAAGGGCATGACACCGAGAGTTGCTACAAACTAAAAAATATCATCCAGGATAATATCGAGGACGGTTTCCTAGAGCATTCACTAACCTTGGCATCACTTATGCAGCAACGCTACAAATGCTAGTATCACAAGGCAAATTACACCTACTCGGTCCAACTCCAGACCCTGAAAACATACTGCCTAGATGGAACTGTAATGCATATTGCCAATATCATTGTGGTAGGGGACATGATACAGAAGCATGCTTTTGTTTGAAACATATGATCCAAGATATGATTCAAAGTGGGAAATTATCCCTCTCAACTTTTAGCCCACACGATAGCTTAGACAATCCTCATGGATATACCACTTATCAGGAAACTCTTCTTGACCTATATCCTTCCAGTGTTCCCAATGATTAGGACGAGGTGCACAAATGGATAAATTCTAAAAGTCAGAAGCCAGTTGCCGGAAGAGAAAATGTTCAAGCGTGGGCCGATGATTACGAGTCTGGATGTAAGATCGCGTCGAAGTCTAAGTCCGAGTCCGAGTCCTAGGCTTTTTATCCCATAATTTCTCTAGTATATTTCTTTGTGTCCGTTTCTATTTCTAGTGGCAACCTGGGGGCTGTCCCACGAGTCACGTGTCTTCTCGATTTTATGTAAATACATTCATTACTCATTGTAATAAAATTACAATTTTCAATCCACTTATTCTTCTTTTCCTTTACTTTTTCCTGTGACAACGAGAATTGATTTGAGACATTTTAAAATGAACAATAACGCATGTCAGTTGATGTGAGTGTACTTAAATGATGTTCCATTCCAAGTTGTAGAGGACCTAACACTCCACGTCAATTTTCCTTACCTATTCCGTGTCTGGCAATAGAAACCTTGTTATAACCCTAGTTTAGGACAAGCATATCTCAAATAGATTCTAGGTTGAATCCAGGCTATCTCCCTTGTTAACGATCCATGACGGAAGGCAAGTCCATTCCCCACAATAAACAACCTGTTTACTAAAAGACCAACCCGTTTTACACCAAAGGTGCTAGTTTGATCCAAATCCATGGTAGCAAGCAAATCCAAGAGGATACGAGCCATGATCAAAGATAAAGGCTCAATCAAGTGAAATGACCCAACATTAATATGCAAGGCCACAGTTATGCTTGTAATCCAAGTCGAAAAACAAGGCTCAATCAGGCAAGTAAATGTCAAAATCAAAATTATCTTCGAAAAACCTGAATCAAGAATCTGAGCAAAATCCGTGATATAATCCAGACCAAGAATCTGAGTCTGAATCAAGAACGAGCCTGAAATCAAATACTGAACAGAATAATCAAAACATCGATGAAAATGGTCAGCTAGCACCCTCTGTAATACCCGTCCTTTTGGGAGCTGCTGACCAACGTCGACCGACCTTGGGGGCATGTGATAGCCTTTAGGAATGCGTGCAAGAGATGCCTTATGTTATGATAGACTTTGGGGATGAGTGGTACTCGATCTAGTAGAGGCTACTCGATCGAGTAGATTAGGTACTCGATTGAATAGGGGCCACTCGATTGAGTAAGTCGGTTACTCAATCGAGTAACGTCTTTACAGCGAGGGTTTATAATCGTGTTTTAATAGAGTCGCAAATCATTTCTGCCTCATAATGCTAATTGGTTTTAACTTATAGCAAATTACTCATAATGAATGAAAATTTTATGTTTATGAGACAAGGAGCTTGGTGTGAGTAATAGGGAATATGTATCTTTTTTTTACATTTCTTATCATATTATATTATATTATATTACATTATATTATATTATATTATATTATATTATATTATATTATATTATATTGAAGACGGACACTTTTCTTTACTTCAAAAAGACCTTTCACAAGCTGCAAGTAGGAGAGGGGTTATGAGAGGTCTTTTTGAAAAGACGGTCACAAACGAGACTTGTTGAAAAACCACATTGTTGTAAGATTATTGTTTACTACTAAATGAATTAATTGACTTGATATGAGATTCGTAAAATGGACCCTTATGTTACTTCGACAATTTACTTTGTTGACGATAAAACACTTCGACAATTTAGTTTAGTTAAAAGAAAACTTTTTCACATAGTAACCATGTACTCACTCGAACATTGTTTCTTATCCGTTAGTTAAGTCACATGTCAAAGTAACATAGGTGACATCCACATATTAGACAATGAATTTTATGTGACCTGATTTATTTACTGTACTTCTTTTATTAATCGTGAAGAGAGCGACAACCGACAAGGGATATTTTTGTAGTAAAATTAACAAATAAGGTAACCGACATATGTGTTCTCTTTTTTTTTTCGTGAGGATAGACATGGTGCTTACATAAAGGGTCTTTAATTTGAATCATTCATATGTATTACAAAGAGTATCATTTATAAGTGTATTTATACGGCTTTTTGTTGTATTGCCGAAAACACTGAAATTAGAAATTCGAATTATAATGAAACTAATTATTTATCAAGAATGTATACAAAGAATATGATCTTTTTCTGGGGTAGCTATTCATTAACATTATTCACTTAAGACGAATATGCTTTATCCTAAAATATTACAAATATACTAGTAACATTCTGTGCAAATGATTTGAATATGTAAATTATAATAACCCATATTATAAACAAACAAAACAAACATGTTTTAGTCTTCAAAATAGATTAACAAAATAAATAGATAATTACCTGGGTTTCTAAATGATAATATCTTCTTTTTAATGTTTTTGATAGAATTTTGTAATGCAACATAAACGACATATAATATACGGAGTATTACGTAGTATTTACGACAACAAAAATGTTGCACTCCAAATGGTATTAACAACAAAATGGTCATGCAAATGATATTTTTCCAGAAATGTTGGGTTTGTTGAGCATTTCCACCATGTTTCTCTCTATATTCATCTTTTTTTTTTTTTTTGTAAATATAAAGAATATGCATTTATAGATTATTATATTTCCTAATTTTCTCCTATTTTTAAAAATATTTTTTTGGTAAAATGTAAGAATATGTTCCATACTCTTTTTAAAACATCATAGTGCAACTACATATTCACTCCATACATAAAGTGATATAATTTCAAATAATCTACGAATTTACCAAACCCATATCTAATTAATTCCGCTAATTGAATTTGCTAAACAAACTTTCTACTAAATTTGCGAATCATATTCTGATACAAATGGGAGATGCCGGTGTGCCACAAACCAGCATTCGCCCTTGGTGGTCATTACTTCAACGGAACCGAACTTGTTGACATTTGTGACGGTATATGGATCGGACCAGCGTGATCGTAACTTTCCCGGAAATAGCTTGTAGCGGGAATTGAATAGCAACACCTTATCACCAATTCGAAATTCTTTGTTCAAGATTTTCTTGCCATCTTTTTCGTGTAAATTTGTTTTTTCATGACGGAAATTTTGAACTTATATAATTTTAACATTTTACAAGTGTAAATGTGATGTTTTACGAGTGTAAATGTAACATTTTAAGAGGGTAAATTTGATTTTTTGTGACGGAAATTTTGAATTTATATAAGTTTAACATTTTACAAGTGTAAATGTGATGTTTTACGAGTGTAAATGTAACATTTTAAGAGTGTAAATTTGATTTTTTGTGACGGAAATTTTGAATTTATATAATTTTAACATTTTACAAGTGTAAATGTGATGTTTTACGAGTGTAAATGTAACATTTTAAGAGTGTAAATTTGATTTTTTGTGACGGAAATTTTGAATTTATATAATTTTAACATTTTACAAGTGTAAATGTGATGTTTTCCGAGTGTAAATGCAGTATTTTAAGTGTAAATTTGAAGGTTTAAGAGTGTAAATTTGGTCCTTTGAGTGTGACTTTGGTCCTTTATAAGTGTAACTTTGGTCCTTTACGAATAAAACTTTAGTCCGACTACCAACAAACACTAGTGTTACATACAAGGATATTGTTCATCATTGACTTTACTTATCTTTCTATACACTATTAGGGAACTTATTGCGTATAGACGTGAGGAAATCTTTATATACGGAGTACCTATTAGGGACTTATTGCTTATAGACGTGAGGAAATCTTTATCTACAGAGTATATGAAGTTTTTTGGGTTTATATTCTCATTATTATCTTTATCTATTACTTTTATATATGAAGTTTTTATAGTAGAGTATAATATAATATAATATAATATAATATAATATAATATAATATAATATAATATAATATAATATAATATAATATAATATAATATAATATAATATAATATAATATAATATAATATAATATAATATAATATAATGTAATATAATAAAATAAGAAATGTAAAAAGAAAAGCTACATATTCCCTATTACTCACACCAAGCTCCTTGTCTCATAAACATAAAATTTTCATTCATTATGAGTAATTTGCTATAAGTTAAAACCAATTAACATTATCATAAAACAAGTCAAAACTCTGTCCAATTGTCGAGTCAAAATACGGGCCTCAAAACCCATTTCAAAATCTCACTTCGAATCCACTCATACGACTACACTAACGTTGACTAGGACCAACAATTTTCAAACTTTGTCATTTTCTCAAAACTCACTTGACACAAGTGGCACACTCCCACTTCACGAGTCAAAACATTTCTTTTTGAGTAAGGGTGCCAGAATGGTCGATCGTGTTTTGATTCATCGTCGATCTCTTATTCAGTTTCCAAGATGCCTGAAACAAGCGACGTGAACTTCAACCAACTCTAGAATGGTAATGATCAAATCCTAGCCGCGCTAGCTCGTATCCAAGTCACTCAAGACCAAGTGTATGATAGCCTTGACACCATTGAGGGCCGAATATATGCCGTGGAAATGAGGATGCCTCCTCGAGAAAGTGAGATTGTTGATGACTTCGTGAACAACTTCAGTGACGAAAACCCTCCCATAGGTATGACTGCTGCTGAGAAACGACTCCAATACTTGGAGGAGCAATTGATGTATCTCAAAGGGGATGACATTTATAGGGAAAACAATCGCAAATATGAGGCCGTGAGTTCCAAGTTGCCAACCAACTTCAACATGACGGATATCCCGAAATTCAAGGGGTATGAAAACCCTTTGAACCATATCCGTGCTTTCAAGGATTACATGTCTATTAAAGGCATTAAACCCGAGATGTTCTTAAGGATCTTTCCTTCATCTCTTGACACCATCCCAAAACAATGGTTCTATTCGCTAGAGCATAAGAAAATCTCTACCTGGGATGATGCCGCAATCGAGTTTGCTAAACAATATGCGGATAATGCTGAAATCCAAGTCAACATGCGCACTTTAGAGGTCCTTACCCAAAATGACAAAGAAGGTTTCACCGACTTCCTAAGTCGGTGGAGGAAGACTAGTACTCAACTTGTCGAACGTCCGGATGAAGCTACCCTCGTAGAGAAATTCATGGACAACCTAAAGCCTATCTATGCAAATCATTTGAGGTATCAAAACATCAAGACCTTCAAAGATTTAACCGTACTAGGGACGAGGATCGAGGATGACATCCGTAAAGGGCTCTTGTCCAAAATAATAGGTCGTGGATATCAAAGCTCAACAAGTCGTTCTTGCGGCTTTACTAGGAAGACTGATGAAGTTAACCTCCTCGAACCATCTAAGAAGAGTACCCCTCCAAGGAAGTTCACAAATCTAGGGGACACATATTCCAACTCTCTAAAGAGGTTGATAAAGCTGGGTAAACTTCAACCCATAGGCCCTACACCCGAACCGGAAAAGAAATCCAAGTTTTGGGATGAGAATTCGTACTACGAATACCATAGAGGTAAGGGACATGATACAGAAAAATGATACAAATTGAAAAATGTACTTCAAGATATGATTGAAGACGGTCGCCTACCAATACCACATGGAGGTAAGCCTAACAACACTCAGAATTCTCTTGGAATTCCGGTGATTACAAGTGATGAATCTACCTTAAATTGCTGACATCTTATCTCTTCAAAAGAAGAGGTGATCAATGGGATATGGACAGATAGCGAGGAGGATGTCTACCTCCAAGATCTTCCCTTAATCAAGAACGCCGAAAGCATCATAGATGAAATCATTACCACACTGGACACAGAAACCAACATCAGTCAGCAGAAAGAATGGCGAAAATCGATCAAGTGGACAAACAATCAAGGAATACTCTTCAAGCTCACCACTGGAGAAGGAGAGATGTTCAAAGGAGAACCAGAAGACGAACAATTCGAGTCAGATTCAGAGTCGGAATCAGAGTCGGAATCTAGAGAAGTTCCTAGAGAGTCTCCTCCTGTCGTCATTCCCACTCCCCTCGTTTCTCCTAGCCTAGCTAGTTTCAAATAGCAACAGTAGTTCGGGAAATGTCCTAACCGCTGTCCCTTTACCGCCACTGACCACAGATCAAATGGCTTCTTTGTTTCAACTTTTAACAAATCTTAAAATGAATAAATCAGGTTCTGCTTACTCTTCGTGTTATCTTGAATGTAATTCTGTTTACGATGATAATGGGAATGACCCAGACCCTGGCTCAATCGAAATACCTCCCTACATAGCCAAAGAAATACTACAAAAGGGGGAAGGGGGACCAGTGATAGAGAATAATGAAACCATCAACATAGGAACTGAACTAGTGTAGATACCTCATTTATGCACCTCCCGCAAAACACCCGGTGATGATTGGGCCTCATGTTTGGTACGCGGAACGATTTGTGACAGTTCGTAAGTTTATCGTCAAGTGATCGCTCAAACACTGATGTCTACCTCTTAGTTGTCATCTACGTGCCGATACGGTCGTTTTGACAGTAATTAGAGTACATTCGGAGTCCGGGCCTAAAACCGTCTTCATTTTATGATAACCGTTAAATCCCGAGTCGGAATGTTCTGGAATGTTCCTGATATTTCTATTCCATATTTTATAAATATTTCACAATCTTTTAATCTTTGGTATACAATTTCCCGTAATATTCATACAAAATATTAAGGAAAACCAAATTATCCCGTCATTCCATAACTTAAACACGGAAATATTTCATCCGCAGGAGGAAACCACTTGGGAACAGACGTAGCACGTGCTGCGCCTCTTCCAAGAGACGTAGTGACTGCTGCGCCTCTTCCCAGGTCCTTTTCTGCGTATTTTTCGTATCTTTTTCATATCTTTCAGAGATTCACTTCCAAAGTCTCTCCGAAAACCCTATTCCTTCACGTGATAAGTATAAATAGGAGCCTTCGCTCCTCATATTTCTCACGCGAGTGTCCACCCTTCTCTTCTCCCTTTGCATTCTAGACCTTTGTTCTTACTTTTTGGCGTCTACGTGCTTGAACATTCGATCACGTAAGCTCGGATCCTTCTGAGTACCAGCCTCGTTTACATGACCGACCAATTTGACCAACTCCACATCAATCAACTTAATTAATCTTAATCGTTTTCCTCTTACGAGGGCACTTTCGCTACATTCGAGTCGAGCATCACTAATCGTAAACTTAGTTCATCTCGTTTCGTCAAACATGTAAGTCTGAGGGTGTAAATCTCTCTTTATTTATTGTTATTTACCTTTTTGTATCACTAATGTAAGGTTTATGTCGTAAATACCTCTTAAAACCGATTTCTAAAACCTTTTGTTTAAAACCCTTTTTACGGATTTCCAGAAGACAAACCGTCGAAAAAGGACGCAGCAACTGCTGCGCCTCTTTGAAGGAGCGCAGTGCCTGCTGCGCCTCTTCATGAGGCTGCCGCAGTTCTTGCTTCCTTTCTTCTTCTTTCGTCCTCTGTAATTCGTCAACTTTTATTTGTTTTCATTTGTTTTCTTTAATTGTTTGATTTAATAGCATAATAATCTCACATGTATATTATTTATCATTCATTAACACGTTTAATTCATCATTAAAATACGACTTAAATCCCAAGTAATTAATATTTGCGGGTTTTTATCATTAAAATCAATACGGGTTGTAGAAATTCAATTCGTTCATATTGAGTTTCCGGAATTCGATCTTTGATATATCTTCCACCTGTTTATTGTTATTTTCGTCGTTAATTTGTCATTAATTTGTCATGTTTAATCTATTTTGTTCACCTATGTCACTAATCAATCGTTCATTCATGTATTAATTCGTTTGCATCCGTCTCGTCCATGTTTTATTGCTTTTATGACCATCAATCATATGTAAGTAACCTGATAATCACTTCCATCCGAGTAAATAATATAATCGATCCTTAAAATCATCAATTAATATTAATGATTTGCAGTTCCGGCTTCACAGCCAGAACTCACCCTTGGAACAGACGCAGCTAGGGATGGCAATGGATCCTGGATCCGGTCCAGATCCGTTAGACCCTACCCTAATGGATAGGATATGGATCCTTATATTTCGGACCCTACGGATCTGGATCGGATCTGGATCCACGATATTAAAAACGGATCTGGATATGGATCTGGTCGGCTAGACCCGGATCCGACCCTAAGACCCGTTTTTAATATTATTTAAAAAAAAAAAGTTTTAACTTGGGTTGCACTTCTGCGTAAATCCCTCCCAAAGCCCAAAGCCCAAAGCCCAAAGCCCAAAGCCCCAAACCCATTTACTTATTACTATTCTTAGTCTCAGTTCTCTCATTATTCTTTATCCTCTAACCCTAACGCCTCCGCCTCCCTTCTTCATCCTCAAACAGTCAAACCTAGATCTCGCCACCTAAACACCGTCCCTTATCCCGCCGCCTAAACACCTCCCTTATCTCGCGCCTGAATGCTTCGACGTTCGACCTAGCTCATAAATATCTCCGACGATCGACGAATCGAAGGTAACTTTTTAATTTTTAAAATGTCTTGTTAATTTCTGGTGGTGTAATAATTAATCTATAATTGTTCTTTAACTACTCTGTTTCTCTTAATGGATGATTGTTGATAATTATTGTTTATAAATAAATTTATTGTTGTAAAATGTCTTGTTAATTTCCCTATTATTATTAGTTTGGTGTTCTTGTTTTTGAGAATTTCCGAGCTCCGGTTCAAAGGATAGTTCCCAGTTAACACGTTCTCGTTTATTTCCCTATTATTATCAGTTTTGTTGTTATTTTGTTGTGGGTTGTTAGTTTCCAGTTAACATGTATGTATTATTAATTAGATTGATAAAGTTTGCCCTCTTACATTTGTTTGTCTTGAATAATCAGAATGGATGCTGTGCAATATCAGTTTTCTTCTTACTCCGTTGACAGTGAAGATGAGGTACTTAGTGATTCTACTAGGAATGTTAATGTGCTTATACATGATTTAGACAGTGAGGAAGAAAATGTTGTTGTTGTTCCGGGTGATCAACCTAATAACCCCACTCAACCTGACCCGACTCAGAATACACAAATGAAAACTAATTTGGTTGGATTAGGAGGTAAAAAACTTACTTCGCCTGTTTAGAGGTACTTTGATGTAGACATAGTGGATGGTGTTAGGAAGGCTAAATGCAAAGCTTGTAAGAAATATCTTTCTTACAATGGAGGTAATGGAGTTTCTCAGCTCAACAAACATGCTAAGAAGGCTTGTCTAATGGGATTTCTTGGAAATAATTGTGGTTAAAAGAAGCTAAGAACTATAGTTGAGGATGATGGCACTACTACTTTGGAACTAAAAGAGAAGTACAAGGAGTTTGATCAAGAGATTAGTAGGAGTAAATTAGTTTCAATGGTGGTGTTACATGAGTATCCATTATCTATGGTTGATCACTTTGGTTTTAGGGAGTATTCCAAGAGTTTGAACCCTTCCTTCAAGATGATATCTAGGAACACAATGAGAGGCGATCTCTTTAAGATGTACACTTCCGATAAGCTTTCTCTAAAACGGTTGTTGGAGTATAATGATAGTAGAATTGCGGTGACAACGGATATGTGGACCGCTTCCAATCAAAAGAAAGGCTATATGGTTGTCACCTCACACTTTATTGATCAAAATTGGAACCTCAGAAATCGAACATTAAGGTAATTGTCTAAATATTTTGAGTTAAATGTATTTTATGTGAATTTTTCTTATTTATTTGCATTGATCTTTTTCTGAATTTTTGTCCTTGTTTTCTGAATGAGTCTGCTTGTAAGCTTACAAGATGGTTGTTGTCATGACGGTCTGTATACGAGGAAAAGAAAAGAAACACTACTACTGTCTACCTGCAAAACATTGTCTGAATTAGCCTGTCTGCTTGTAAAGCTGGGTTTTTTTTTTGAGAGTAAGCTGGTTTGTTAATCAATACAGTACAAGAAAACACAATTGCTTTTCAATCTCTTTAGATAATTAAATCAAAATCACATTGTATGCTGTTGTTAATCCTCCGTTTATCTTTGTTTGAAGGTTTTGCTTTGTGCCATGTCCACACACAAAAGGCGTTCTTGCAAAAGTTTTAATGGATTGCTTATCTCAATATGGTTTAGAGAGTAAGATTTCATCCGTAGTAGTTGACAATTGTACTACAAATGATGCGATGATGAAAATCCTTCTTAAAAATTTTGAGAAAAAGTGTCTTATGTTAAGCGGTACTTTCTTGCATTTAAGGTGTAGTGCTCACATTTTAAATTTGATTGTTAAGGATGGCTTGGATGTCATTGAATCAGGGATTGTAAAAGTGAGGGATTGTGTTTCATTTTGGATGTCTACTCCTAAAAGGATTGAAAAATTTGAGGAGTCTTGTCGGTTTCTAGGCATTAATAACAATAAAAGATTGATTCTTGATTGTAAAACAAGATGGAATTCGACTTTTTCTATGCTTGAATCAGCATTACCTTATGTTGATGTGTTTGAAAGGCTAAAACGACTAAATCAAAAGTTGAAGTTTGATATTCCTTCCGAGGAAGATTGGCAGTTAGCTAGCCTTATTTGTAAGAAGTTGGGGATATTTAGTAATGCTACTAAGGTTTTTTCGGGGAGGCACTATCCTACTTCTAACTTAATTTTTAGAAAGGCTTGTGAGATTAAGCTTGCTTTGAAATGTTGGTTAGAGGATGTTGATGAAATTGTAAAATCTATGGCTAAGAAAATGATTGAGAAGTTTGATAAATATTGGGAGCATATTAATGGTCTTTTGGCCATTGCCGCTATTTTAGATCCTAGAAATAAGATGGATTGTGTTCGATATTACTTTGGTAGAATTTATGAGGATGATAGTGATGAAGAGTTGGCTAAGGTGAGGAAGTGTGATGAAGAGTTGGCTAAGGTGAGGAAGCTCTTAGATAATCTTGTTTTGGAGTATCAACGTAGAAGTGAAGGGAGCAAGGCACAAGAGGTGTCTAAAGGAAAAAGGAAAAGAATGCATGATGTCTCTAATGTTGAAGGTGAGGATGGGTATGCTTTAGAAAAAAAGACAATGAAGAGAAAGGTGAATGTAATGGGAGAGGTGGACCATTACTTGGAGGACCACCCGTAGCCGGAAGATGCTAGCTTTGACGTCCTTGGCTGGTGGAAAGTCACTCATAAGTATCCTACATTACGGAAAATTGCCAAGGATGTTCTTGCTATTCCGATTTCTAGTGTGGCTTCCGAAAGTGCCTTTAGTATGGGAGGAAGGGTAGTAAGTCCCCATCGCTCAAGGCTTCATGCTGACACCGTGGAAGCGTTAATGTGCTTGCAAAATTGGAAAATGCAAGCTATTCAAGGTATTGTTTTTATCTGTTAAGTCTTAATTATTGGATTTGTAAAAAACTATTTTTATGTGATAATGCTAAGTTATGTTTGGATATTTATTTTGAAGGTGAACTAGAGGCCACTAGTGCATGTTCTACCATCAATGAGGATTCTGATCTTGAAGGAGAAATGATTGATATAATTGACATGGTGAGTTTTTCTTACTTAGCGTTGTTATTTAATAGGAGTACATATATCTAGTTTACTGACTTTTAATTACTTGTTTGTATATTTTTATTTTGTGTATCTTTTTTGACATTAGGATGTTGATGATATTGCTAAGGAAGACATGGAGGAAGATGTTGATCAAGAAGTTTCAAGTGTTCACTAAATCGTAGGACTTTGAGCTTAATTGTTTTCTCTAAGTTGTACTCTATTTCATAAGACTTTAATTGTAGCACTTTCATTTTGTAAGACTTTAATTTGTAAAATTGTAATCTTTTGGATTCGTAAAACTGAAGCTTATTTGACAATGAAGATGAGATGAATTGAGGAAGCTTACGAGATTAGATTTGTAAAAATGAAGCGTATTTCTATCTCTTTTGTTGACAAAGTACTGAGTATTTGATGAATTGAGAATTTGAGATAGGCCACTGGCCACTGATTCATGTTACAGCCTCAATTTAAGTTTATTATTTATTTTTGAATATTTTATTCATGGGACCCGTAGGTTACCCGGATCCTACCCGGATCCGTAGGGTCCGGATCTGGATCTGACAATTTTGGACCCTACGGATCTGGGTAGGATCTGGATCCCGCTTTCGCATCGCAGATCTGGATCTGGATCCTATTGGACCCTATCCAGATCCGGCCCGTTGCCATCCCTAGACGCAGCGTCTGCTGCGCCTCTTCCAAAGGGCGCAGTCCTGCTGCGCCTGTTCCAGGATGATTTCTGTCTCTGAACTTCCGTTTCTGCCTTGACCTGTCTAATTAGCTTACGTATAATTAACTATTATCCGTATTATCACCTATTGATCTGTTCGTTATTTCTTTCTTTTATTCTTTTTCTCAAATTATCCATTTTAAAGGTATTTTCGACATAAATCATCAATGAACCCAATGTAATTATTGTAATTTTGTTTTTTGTATTTGTCATATCTCTTGTATCATTTGTATGCCTTCACATGTAATTGAGCACTAAATCCTACTTCGACATTAATTGTATGCTAAATTAATTGTTAGCCAACTTAGTTAATTCTCACATGTTAGGATTAAAACTTGGATGTTGCATTGCATGCATTTAACCGACGATATATCACGATGTCCCTAATCATTAGTAGAGGCCGCTATCGAGGCAGGCGGGATTAGGTGTTCGATCAAAAGAGCTTCCTAATACGTACCCTCACCCCTTACTCCAGATCTCTGTGAACATCCGTGTTCATTGGCATCCACGAGAGTCATTCTAGACATAGAATGCTAAGGGTAACGAGTTCTTGGTGTTCATGTCACTACTTTGTGTCTTGACATGACACGAGGTATTCGAACGGTTTCAAATTTTCCACAATAAATTGGTGGCGACTCCACAAATGCAAACGCTTGTTCTTCTCCCAAGCGCCCCCGTGGCCCATTGTCCACAGTTTGGCGACTCTGCTGGAGATAATACACTTACGTGTAGCCAAGGGTGAAACTTGAACAAGGTTAGGGAATAGTTTGTACAAGACAATTGTCGGTTTTCATAACTCGGTCTTCCTAGACCGTTTTATTCGGCCTTCCTAGGCCCAACCCAACCCATTCGACCAATCGTCCCGTCTAAACGGTCCTAATTCTTATTTGGGCCTAAGGATGGATATCGATTGACGTCATCCATACCATGATGCTTACTCTTGTTTGTATCAAGGACCTTTACTACTTGAGGGAATGGACTAGGAATCGGCCTTACTCTTGTTTGGTACGAGCCTCTCCACAGACTTCGGGTTTGATTGTTCGGTATGGCAACCCACCCTTTAAACCAAAACCTTTTTAAAATGCACTCAGCATCCCGTTATAATGCTTGTATAAATGTTTGTAGCTTACGTGATCACCATTTCTAAATGAAACCATGACGATTTTTGTAATTATCAAAACCCATTTTCAAAATGAAAATTTCGAAAAGGCCATTGATTAGCGCAAAACCCAGTCAAAACTCTGTCCGTTTGTCGAGTTAAAATTCGGGCCCAAGCCCATTTCAAAAACCTCACTTCGAGTCCACTCCTACAACTACTACACTGTAGTTGACTAGGACATACATTTTCAAACTTTATCATTTCTTCAAAACTCACTGACCCAAGTGGCACACACCCACTTCAAAAGTCAAAACTTTTCTCTCTTAGTAAGTGTGTTAGAGTGATCGATCGTGTTTTGATTCGTCATCGATCTCTAGTCCAGTTTCCAAGATGCCTGAAACAAGCGACGTGAATTTCAATCAACTTCAAGATGGTAATGATCGAATCCTAGCCGCGCTAGCTCAAATCCAAGTTACCCAAGACCAAGTGCATGATCGCCTTGAAACCATCGAGGGCCGGATCTATACTGTAGAAACAAGGATTGCTCCTCGAGAAAGTGAAGTCGTTGATGACTTCGTGAATGACTTCAGGGACGACAACCCTCCTATGGGTGGGACTGCAGCTGAGAAAAGGCTCCAATACTTAGAGGAGCAATTGATGTACCTCAAAGGGGAGGACATTTATAGGGAGAATAATCGTAAGTATGAGGCCGTCAATTCCAAATTGCCAACTAACTTCAACATAACGGATATCCCTAAATTCAAGGGGCATGAAAACCCTTTGAACCACATCCGTGCCTTTAAGGGTTATATGTCTATCAAAGGCATCAAACCCGAGATGTTCTTAAGGATCTTTCCTTCATCTCTCGACACCATCCCAAAGCAATGGTTCTACTCTCTAGAACACAAGAAGATCGCTACTTGGGAAGACGCCGCGATCGAGTTTTCTAAGCAATACGCGGATAATGCTGAGATCCAAGTTAACATGCGTACTCTAGAGGTTCTTACCCAAAATGACAAAGAAGGTTTCACCGACTTCTTAAGTAGGTGGAGGAAGACAAGTACCCAACTAGTTGAACGCCCGGATGAGGCTACCCTTGTGGTGAAGTTCGTGAATAATCTAAAACCCATCTACGCCAGTCATTTGAGGTACCAAAACATTAAAACTTTCAAGGACTTAACCATACTAGGGACGAGATTTGAAGATGACATCCATAAAGGGCTCTTGTCCAAAACGGTGGGTCGAGGATATCAAGACTCAACAAGTCGTTCATACGGCTCCACTAGCAAGACCGATGAAGTTAACCTACTCGAGCCATCCAAGAAGAGTACCCCACCAAGTAAATTCACAAATCTTGGGGATACTTACTCCAACGTTCTAAAGAGGTTAATGAAACAAGGCAAACTCCAACCCATAGGACCTACGCCGGAACCTGAAAAGAAGTCCAAGTTCAAGGATGAGAACTCATACTGTGAATATCATAAGGGCAAGGGGCATGACACAGAAAAATGCTACAAATTGAACAATGTGCTTCAAGACATGATCGAGGACGGTCGACTACCGATACCGCCGGGAGGTAAACCCAACAACACTCAGAACCCTCTTGGGATTCTAGTGATCACAAGTGAAGAATCCACCTTAGATTGTTCACATCTCATTTCTCCAGTTGAATATGAAATCCACG